>NC_092237.1:3529873-3747373 GCF_036320965.1 Panulirus ornatus
GTCGACTCCGGCTGGTCAGCTTGTGATGAAATATGCCATCCCAAGTCAATTGGGAGATAAGTTTGAATGGAGAAAAAGTGGAGGAAGTGAAGTGTTTTAGATATCTGGGAGTAGATTTGGCAGCGGATGGAACCATGGAAGAGGAAGTGGATCATAGGGTGGGGGAGGGGGCAAAAATTCTGGAAGCGTTGAAGAATGTGTGGAAGCCGAGAACTTTATCTTGGAAAGCAAAAATGGGTATGTTAGAAGGAATAGTGGTTCCAACAATGTTGTATGGTTGCGAGGCGTGGGCTATGGATAGAGTAGTGCGCAGGAGGGTGGATGCGCTGGAAATGAGATGTTTGAGGACAATATGTGGTGTGAGGTGGTTTGATCGAGTAAGTAAGAATAGGGTAAGAGAGATGTACGGTAATAAAAAGTGTGGTTGAGAGAGCAGAAGAGGGTGTTTTAAAATGGTTTGGTCACATGGAGAGAATGAGTGAGGAGAGATTGACAAAGAGGATATATGTGTCAGAGGTGGAGGGAGCGAGGAGAAGTGGGAGACCAAATTGGAGGTGGAAGGATGGAGTGAAAAAGATTTTGAGTGATCGGGGCCTGAACATGCAGGAGGGTGAAAGACGTGCAAGGAACAGAGTGAACTGGAACGATGTGGTATACCGGGGTCGACGTGCTGTCAATGGATTGAACCAGGGCATGTGAAACGTCTGGGGTAAACCATGGAAAGTTCTGTGGGGCCTGGATGTGGAAAGGTAGCTGTGGTTTCGGTGTATTATTACATGACAGGTAGAGACTGAGTGTGAACGATTGTGGCCTTTATTGTCTTTTCCTAGCGCTACCTCGCACACATGAGGGGGGAGGGGGTTGTTATTTCATGTGTGGCGGGGTGGCGATGGGAATTAATAAGGGCAGACAGTATGAATTATGTACATGTGTATATATGTATATATCTCTGTGTGTATATATATGTATACGTTGAGATGTATAGGTATGTATATTTGCGTGTGTGGACGTGTGCGTATATACATGTGTATGTGGGTGGGTTGGGCCATTCTTTCGTCTGTTTCCTTGCGCTACCTCGCTAACGCGGGAGACAGCGACAAAGCAAAATAAATATACAAATAAATATAACCGCACTTCTAAGGAATGCGTTAGTCAGCCTATTAACCTTCGCTCTGGACCAGACGCTCTTTAATCAACTATGAAAAAACATTTTGCAGTTTTCAGGAAATGTTAAGCTCCTAATCCTTCACTCGTCCACACGCATTAACCGGTATCTTATCCGTATGTGTGTGTGTGTGTGTGTGTGTGTGTGTGTGTGTGTGTGTGTGTGTGTGTGTGTGTGTGTGTAGGTAAAACCAAAAGGAAACGAAAAATGGTGTCAAACGCTTTAGTTTCTTGGTGTCAAGAATCTTAACGATATAAGTACATGACACCCTATTTGCTTCGTTTCCTTGTGGGTTTTACCAGCACCTTAAATACACTCCCTACTTCCTAATTGTGTGCTATATATACATACATATATATATATATATATATATATATATATATATATATATATATATATATATATATATATATATATATATATATATATTGCTTGTCTACCTCTGGAGGTCAGATTGGGTCTATGCATAGATGTTAATCTGATCAGCCAGGCTGTCGTGGCCCGCTGGCGTGCCGTCCTAGCGTAACTTGTAACTTATCACATATATCTTGTACACGTTTATCTAAGTTCCTGAAATCCATGTTTACTCATAGTTTAAGGAAGATCTTTCATTAAAGAATAGGAAAAGTGGCTTTAGGTTTCTTCTCAGTCAGGGACTGGACGCGCAATGTCCGGGTTATGGGAAAAGCGCGCCAGCCACATAATTGCTTGCGTTTTTTCGTGGAAATGGAAAGCACTAAGCCGGCTAGACCACGAATTTCACTAAGGTCACCCTCATCCATAACTAACAACTCTCACCACGCGCCATTTGCTTTTAAATTACAAATATTTTTTTTTTTTCCTGTCACTCTTCGCGAAACAGATCGAGCCACGCTACTTTGTTGCCTCAAGACGGATCGGGAAGGGGAAAAAAATCAAGCCGCTATATCCTACAGTGCGTTAATGTATTGTGTAAGATTCCATAAACATCCTATGCAATATACAAAATCGTCGCTGGGATATTGCATTTTACTAACATCAAAAAATGATCCAAAAGTCGGTTAGATATGACAAAATTAGTAGGCTTTTTGTTGAGGCTTGTATACGGTGTAGACCAGCTCCGAAAAAAGAAATCCACAAAGGCTACCTACCTCGGAATTAACCAAATTATTAGCCAACCGACGTATCTCAGGTTATAAACGAGCTAGGTGGTTGGGATATAATCATCCAGGAATGCCTGCAACCCAAGTGCTTGCCGCGGTTGTAACGTCAGCTACTGGCCTGAGGATCGGGTAGCCGTATAGACAGAATCAGATAGCCCCACCAACTATTCAGGCGTTAGGATCGGGTAGCCCAATAGCCAGGATCAGAGAGCCTACCAACTAGGCGTCAGGTAACTTCATACCCAGAATCAAGCAACCTATCACACCACCCAGTCTGAGCGGCGCGCCGCCGCAACTCGCCTTCAGTCTAACACGATCGATCAAAAGCCTTTTCGTTTCAACCCCTCGAGCAAGACGGTACGACCCTGGTCAGTTCAGTAAGGCAAGAGTCGTACCGTTGTACCGGAGAATATTCCCTGTATGCTCACACCTTTTACCTTCGTGCGTGGGCGGTGTCACTATACTGAAGTATTTCTTGCACTCTACCTACATAAAATCTTCCATGAGACTAAAATGAGGAAGAAATTTCACGTCCGGTCGTGACGTCACTTACCAAAAACTTGGAACATTATACTAGCAGTACATGTTTAAATCAAACATCAACTCCACATGAATTAATCTCAGCATAAAATAATGCTATGAAAGCTGTCGAGAAATATTTCTTACCGTCTCATCAGTCTCCTAATTTGCATTCAAGAGTAATGTTTACGTCTCAAGTGAAGAAACCCCCCATCAAATATCCTATTCAGGTAAACATCAACCTAATCAAAGTTCATCGTATGATAGCCCACGAATGTGCAAATCACCCTCCCCTGAATCAACCATTACCGAAAAAAAATCTCTGTAACAACTATGCTTTTTACTGTGAAGTCACAAGGCGTCAGGGGCTACGTGTCCACTCCTAAGTGACCCGGAGGCTGGAAAACAAGCAAAGCAGGTCAGGTGTGGCGAATGCCTGCCTGGAGCGAGTCCCCAGCTCGGTACAGGTCCTGGAGTACGTTGGTCTCTTCTACAGGCATTATCCGGGCCAGGTAAAGGTGCTTTCCTTCCTAGCTAAGTAGAGTACAGGAATGCTAGGCCTACGGGAAAGGCGGTGGCTGCGTTAGGCCTTGGCTACTTAGAAGCCCTACAACGGGTCGCGCTGTGTGAATACCAGTTAGAGATGCGTCGCTAGTGTCAAGGTCAACCTTGGAGGAGCAACAGAAAGAGAATGAACGAATGGAAGAGGAACAAAGGTAAGGGTAACTGGACGCTGCAAGGAAACTATGTTAACGGTAGATCTGCGGCTAACGACTGGAACATGCTTGGGTATAGAGACACGTCGACATGAGTGCTACTGAAAATAGTTTTTCCGCATACTGTAAAACAGAATCATCCTGTAACATGTCCATCGTCGTATCATCGTAACTATGGCTAAATAACTTGACCAAGAAGTAGGTCACAGGTCATGACGGCATGAGTGACATGTCACAATGTACGGCAGTATGACACGTATATAATCCAGCATGACACAACTAGCTAATATATCACAATTATACAATAATATATACAAATATGGCAATGACAAATGTGAGATATTGATACAAGATTTTCAACTATAAGGCACAAATGTACGACGATCTATATTTGATAATGGTATATAAAAAAAATGTATGGCAATAAGAATGACGTACATTCTTGAACAGGAAGATTAATTAACACAGGAGGAACGTGAGTATATCTATGACTTGTTGGGTCTTGTGTCACTGGGAGACATCAAAAAAAAAAGGGGGGGGGACGACCTTACCAGCCTTATAAGGGGGGCCTGCACGTAAAGTGGCCACACACCTAGGTAAACACACATGAATTGTGCCAGCAGCAGTAACACAACTGCAGGGGGGGGGGGGGGTGATGCACACACTCGAAGAGATCGAACTGCTATTGATTGACATGAGCCCATGGCAGACTTGAATAATTTTTCTGCACACACACACACACACACACACACACACACACACATGATAATTGCCACATGAATGGGAAGAGTGTGTGTCTTACAATTTTCTTAAACAAGACCTAATAAAGGCGTTAAAAGACATTTACACTGGAGGTTCCTAACTTGACGGCCTTCAGTAACCCTGGCACTTGACTGGTCTTCAAAGCCCAACCAACCACTTCAGCTGTGCCAAGCGTTGCACCTCGCGGCTAAGAGGGATTTATGAGGCGTTAAATTCTCTACCACATTTGTCCGCAGCTAACGAAAGTTTTCCCTCCTAAGCTGAAACTGATCTGATCCAGGTTGCCTGAGACATGACCCCACAAGGAATATCTCAAACGCTCCCTCCCGCACTCTCTGACACTCCCTACCTGACTGATTCCTACTCAAGACTGTAAGATGCGCGCGTGTGTATGATCATTTCCTCTGTAATGACTTGTTCTAAATACTTCAGCTATTATCCCAGCATCCATCCAGATACCTGAGTATCGTAACTTTACCGTAAATACTTGAGAAATATCCTGACTTTGCTTATCATCTACATTTGACTTTTTATACAATTCAGTCACAGAGGTCCATTTCCTGGATCTTTTGGGCACTCTGTATCCCCCTCTGCGCCACCGTCCACATCGAGAGCACGAGTGCACTATAAACTTAATTTTCAATGGGCTGGCCAGCATCGTGTTGTGAACCAAAACTGACGACTCATCTGCGAGGGAATTATGGGGTTCACGTCATTTCTCAACCACTGCCTCGCCGTCATCGTTGTATTAATATAGAACACTGCAGACAACAGCTCAACTACTTTAAATAATGCTCAATGTTTCGTCTATACCTTACTTACTACGTTGTGTATACTCTATGTCACACCATGTCCAGTTCTACAGCAACGAAATGTGCGCTCATTCACAAATCAAAAGCCTAGTCAAGCAATAAATGTTCAGTCCCACAGTAACCAGATGTAAGCTTTTCTTTAATCTAATGCTTCTGTCACTCCTGTGCAGATCAAAAACGAGGCCTTTGCAACTCCATAACAACAAACTGGGTCCAGACGAAGATGAATTCAATCTCCAAACATTAAAATGAACAAAGACAGAAGCAGACCTACCTACCTCCTGAGTCGGACAGGCGAGATTCAACAACTAGACCTGCACAATTGAACGTTCACACCAGCGCAGTTCAACAACCAAATCTTTGAATTTCAAAAACCAAACGAGAGTCGGTCAGTTCCCTAACAACTGCTTAGCAAACAATCCTAAACATAATTTGCAAAGTTCCCTAAGTTGCGCATCACACCTTATGTAAGTGCGCAGTCCCCGCGATAGAAACTGCGCACTCCCTGCATACCCCTAATGTAATTACCCAATCTCATCCACGTATAAATCACTTGAAACTAAATCACTGTAAGTTATTTTACCTTCGAAGACAATCTGGATTATGTAGATGGTGCTCTGTGTTTGGCCAACTAAAGAAAATTCACAAGTACATCTCCCCTCACTTAAAATCTTAATTTAGTACCATTTACCAAATCTACTGTGGAAGTTTTAGAAAATCATTGCATGTTACCATTTTTAGAATGTATGATCCATACCGTTAGATATATGTTTAAGTTTAGCATCTACGAAAAAAAGTACATCAACTTTTCTTCGTACATTCATTATTACTCAGCACAAGACAGAATTAAACAATCATCATTCTTGCCGATGTCCCTTAAGGCATTAACGTATACGCAGTCCAGAATTTATTGAAGAACGGTTTGAGAAGACATTACCGCATCCAAGTTAAAATATCCTATATCTTTCTTTGATAAAATTTACCTTAGCCTCCCCTGGATACCGAGAATCTTACACTTTTGCCTTTTAGGGATAATTCTACTGTAGTTCCCCACCTACTCAGAACCATTAATGTCAATATAGCCCACAGCTATGAGGAATATTTTAATAAAAAAAAAGACAAAATTCTACTGGCTTCTTTACACATTATCTTGTATAAAAATATAATAAGTTTTATATGAGGCAGACTAGCAAGGATCTTTCTATTACACTTTAAAAAAAATCATGAGAACAGGCCAGTTTTTGTCTTATCTATCAACGTTAGTAATTAAGACCACTGCATCGACTGAACCATGGCTAAATCACGTATAACATGTTACTTCTATAAAAAAAAAAAAAAAGATTGAAAAGTCTGAATAATTTCATCATATTCAAGCAGTCAAGCTAAGACTTGCGTACTGAGAACAATCACACAAGGGAAGGACGGACAGTCCTCTGGGTTTCCATGAACAAGATCACCACCAGGTCATATGAGCCAGAGGCCGCATCGCGAACGGTATTTCCGATCCGACGAAATCCGCATACAGCCAAAACCTCGCCACAGAACTCATACCTGCAGTTCAGTGATAGGAAACCACAGGCCCTGCTGGGCCCTCTATGGTCACATATGGGAAGCTTCAGCGGTAAGTTGATTGAGGATAACCTCACCAAGCTATTAAGAGTGTACAGTGAGTTCTGGACGGGCAGATGAGGACAACCTTATAAGTGAAGCTTTCGAAACACGTGACCTGTAACGTGATATGACCTGAAACCTGACTCCCCCGGCCGCCGCTGTAGGCTTAAATCCTTGACAGATTCAAATCCTTTAAGAGGATGGCTTCTACCGCTCGACAGGTGCTGACTCCATCCTCTCGAGAGCTGTCAGCTGATACAAACTGCCGGCCAACGTCTTCAACTACTCCACTGACCGTCAGCTTATGTTGTCAGCCAACTCATCACTGTTGTCAACTCACTCGTCAACGATGTCAGATAGCTCATCAAAGTTGTTCACTCGTTCAAGTTGACAGATAACGCATCAAAGTTATTATGCTCATCTAGAAAATTGTCAGCTCATGCACAAAGGTTGCTAGCCAACTCATCAATGTTATCAGCTGACTCATCAGTCCTTCCCATCGTACCTTCTGGGGACTTGAAGGACTGAGCTGGGAGAAGATAGTACTTTACGACGAGATTATATATATATATATATATATATATATATATATATATATATATATATATATATATATATATATATATATATACTTAACTGTTTATCGTTTCCCGCGTTAGCAAGGCAACGCCAGGAACAGACGAAGAGAGGGCAGCATTCGCTCACGTCCATTCCCTAGCTGTCATGTACAACGCCCTGAAGCCACAACCCCTATCCACAACCATGCCCTACAGACCTTTCCATAGTTTCCTCCGGCCGCTCCACAAGCCCTCGTTCAATCAAATGACAGTACGTCGACCCCTCTGCACCAAATCGTTCCAAATTACTCTAACCCGTGCATGTCTTTAACCCTGCTGCATATTCATTCCTAGATCACTTCAAATCTTTTTCATTCCATCCTTCCATCTCCAATTTGGTCTCTCCGTTACTGTCCCCTTCACTTCTGACCTATATAATTTCTATCAACATTTCCTCACTAATTCTCTCCACATGCCCACCATTTCAGTACACCCTCTTCAGCTCTTTCTACCACACTCTCCTATTTATCACATCTCTCTGACCCTTTCATTTCTTACTCAGTGAAACCACCTTACACCACATATTGTCCTTAAACATTTAATTTCCTACACATCCATCCTCCTCCGCACATCCTCCGTGCCTCGCATCCATACAACCTTCCCTTGGAACCATTCACTCTCCATTCTTCCTACTCGTTCTTGCAGCTTTCTTCCCACACCGCATATTCGCATAAACTTCAGCAAGGCATCTCTATCATCCCTATCATGTGTTTTCTTCCGATCCATAACCGTCACATACAAATCCTCTGTTTCTCCAAGTATTTCTCACACATTCTTCAAAGCAAACACCAGATCCACATATCCTCTATCACCTCTGAAACCAAACTGTTCCTCCCAGTCTGATGCTCTGTACATGCCTTCACCTCCATAATCACCACTCACTCGCAAAACTTCCCAGGTACACTCAACAAACATACATCTATGGTCTGAATACTCACCTTTGTCCTCCTTGTATTCATACAGTGGCACTATATATGCCTTCCGCCAATCCCCGGGCACCTCACCATGATCCATATATACACTAAAAGTCCTTACCAACCAGTCAACATTGTACACAGTCACCCTTTTCTCAAGAGATTCAACCGCAATACCATCCACTCTGTCCGCCTTGCCACTTTTCATTATACTCAAGGATTTCATATCCTTTCATAACTAAACCCGTTTCCATGACTCTCTTACTTCGTACACCATCCCGACCCAAACACCCTACATCTACCATCCTATCAACAAATACTTCAACAATCCTTCCATCTTCTCTTCTAAATTCTCTTCACCCTACCACTACCTGTTACCATTTCCACCTTTGCCTCCCTCACCGACGTTCACATTAGTTCTCTTATTTTTCTTATACTATTAACCTCCTTCCAAAACATATTCTCCCTAAGGTTTGCTGATACTCGCTCATCCCAACTCTCACCTTTCATTTTTTTTTTATAAATATCCAATGCACCTTCCTCTTGACGATCTCATATATATATATATATATATATATATATATATATATATATATATATATATATATATATATATATATATATATGGCCGCCACCCAGCCACACATTTCATGTATGGAGGGGTGGCGGCGAAATGGATGAAGGCAGCACGTATGAATATGCACATATATATATATATATATATATATATATATATATATATATATATATATATATATATATATATATATATATATGCAGGAGGGTGAAAGGAGGGCAAGGAATAGAGTGAATTGGAACGATGTGGTATACCGGGGCTGACGTGCTGTCAGTGGATTGAATCAAGGCATGTGAAGCGTCTGGGGTAAACCATGGAAAGCTGTGTAGGTATGTATATTTGCGTGTGTGGACGTATGTATATACATGTGTATGGGGGGGGGCCATTTCTTTCGTCTGTTTCCTTGCGCTACCTCGCAAACGCGGGAGACAGCGACAAAGTATAATAAAAAAAATAAAAATAATAATAATATATATATGTATATGTATATATATATATATATATATATATATATATATATATATATATATATATATATGTCTGTGTATGTATACGTATGTATACGTATGTATCGTTGAAATGTATAGGTATATGTGCGTGTGTGGGTGGGTTGGGCCATTCTTTAGTCTGTTTCCTTGCACTACCTCGCTAACGCGGGAGAAGCGACAAATTATATAAATATATATATATATATATATATATATATATATATATATATATATATATATATATATACAAAAATCAACTGAGGAACAAATGAAGTGCCGTGGGGAAATATACACAGCCAAAAACATACAAAATGATATCCCTAACAAATGCGCAGAAAAGCAGGCATCCGAATACAACAAAATACATGAACGAACAAATGTGTACACACACACACACACACACACACAGGCTGTGCTCCTCAGGGGGGTCTTGGCCTTACGTACTCCTTTGGTTTAACGTAATAAACTGCTTGCCTTCCCTAGGACCCCAGCAAGAAATAACTTCTTCCTGTAAACAAAAAGATTATCATCTCATAACTATTATAACAACGAGGACATCAACATCAACATTATACAAATATTACACAATCACTATTTATAATTATTGCCCAAGGATGTTGTAAACTGTAACGCTTTGAGGTAACGTGATGTGGGACGACTGCAAGGTGGCCGGTGATTGGCTAACAGACGCGGCTTCAAAGTGCATTTTGGTTCCTGATTGGCGGAGTAACACCTGGCCTTTGACAGCTCTCGTCGGTGATTGGTTAAAGGAAGGGGTGTGGAAGCCGAGAGAGCAGGTGGGGGGGGTTAAGCCAGACACGTGATTAGGGACCAACCAGACAAGCTCGGGTAAGTGGAGTTCAAAACAAATTGATTAGAATTTCTCAAGCAGCTGGACTTGCTATCAAAATAAACGTTTTGGGTAAGTATCCTACTCACATCCATTTAATACTAGCAGGCAAATCTCCGTCCTTATTTCTTGCATATTCTCGAGTAAATATGTGATAATGTACAAATCTTTTACACCAGGTACGAACAGGGACCTTATGATCCAGATGAGGGGAAAAAAAATAATTGATAACCTTCAATTTCTGAGGTGCCGAGAGTTCTAAAACGTGTACACCAATTGTGGCCTCACCCTGCACCTCAGGCCACCAGTCACCTTCAACAAGAATGAATACGTTACTTCCCGGACCTACTCTCATAAAAAAAAAAAAGTGCTTCCTTACAGCTATCCAACCTCTTCCCCCGGAATAATCAATGACGGTGTATCGTTCATCTATGTATGTCATTCAACCAAAGCCACGGCCTAACATCTGAACTAACAACCTCAACAAACCAAACACAGAAGAGGAACACCTTGGCTCAACCTTACACTTTAACACCTGCTTAACAGACCCTACATTCTCACCTCTTTGAGACAACAACTGCCTAATGAACCCCCCAAAACCCAACCTCACCTACAAAACACCCAACAGACGAACCCCGGAACCAAGCCTTACGATCTTAACACCCTCCTTAATACGAACATAAAATCCTTTGCAGACACACGCACCGGAACACACTGGTGTGGAATAAATCGTGCTCCAGATAGAGTGAACTACACCATGGAGATAAGGTACAGTCTTTTCCTATTTTCCTTTCAGGCAAGAAGGTAATAATTGGGGCATATTTTGCCACTGCAATGTTGGTTACATCTGATAATATAGTCCATTACTAATGAGTTGGTCTGTTCATGGTATACACTGAACACAGACAATTCCAGAGAACAGACGCACAGACAACAGACAACGCATATACACTCGAGACTAATCCATACTTATACATTGCTAGAGGGGGAGATACGCTATCACTACTGTCTTTACTTAAATCAACTTCTTTCCTTAACAGTGGACAACTTTATCTCCTTTCAAAATACCCAGAGTTAAGCTTTAATGCAATACGTGGCACCTCTCTGCCCGATGTACGATAAGCCTCAGCGGCTTAAGGGTCCTACTGGGTGGTTGCCACCGGCTGGTAGGGCGGAGTATCCAGGTACGGTACATATACTAACTAGCTCCTAGTCCAGATGGCCACAAATGGTCCATATACATATCGAGATGGTATGTGCTTTTTAAAATTATTTCTAACACCTGAAGAAGGTATTAAAGATATTTTGGGCTTGAGGACCCTGACAGGCTGTAATGAAGCCCGAATAACCAACCAACCAACCTAGCCTTAAAGCACCCTCCTTTATATGGTAGTTACATACCTATTTATAAACCAATTCTTTTTTATAAATACAGTATTTATTCTATACTTAGGCTTGTCAATGTACCCAGTCTGCCAACAAACACCATACAAATCGGCAAGCCATATGCCCTCAGTACATGGATACAGAAAAGCCAGTATTCAAGTCACGTTTCAGAATCAAATCTAAAAGTATGCATCGCTGATACGGTCGGCACTCACGGATTCAGACAGACTGGCTAGTAAAGTAGCTACGGTGGTGGTGGTAGGGTGAGGGCGGGATACAACAGAAATCTAGACTGTTGATAAATCTCTGCATTAGGTCTGTAAAAGTTATCACTCGACAATCATCAGCAAATTAAGTCACTTCTGAGTCAGAGTAACCAAATTAACGACAAATCTGATCTATAGGGAATAGGCAAGTCATAACTGTACAGCTTTCAAATTTGTATATGAAGTTTCCGAGGCATTCCTTGGTTTGAAGGAGTCTCACGGATTCTTTCATAACGTGAACCAAGTTTTAACGATGTCCTAATACTCTATTAGAGTCCCAAATGCTCCAGCTTCACGCAAGTTTTCATGACGAGGGTGGACAATTACATCCCAAAAGATATTTCGAGAGCAATGAAAACCTAAGCGGCAAACGTGGGTATATGGCAGCCATCGATTTGACACAGCAAAGTATTCTGAATCATATCCCTACCATGAATATGATATAAAGAAAGCTGCTTTATAATTTGATATGTCTGAGGACTCAAGATAAGTGATGATCTATATACAAGTCTACAATGAATCCTCATTAAAAGAAATGAAGATGTTCACCTTTCTAGAAGTAACACGATGAAACTAATTTAAATGAAAACCTTGATTCACTGCTTAATTTATATATGGAGACACTGAGTGACCTGGAGAAACATACTGGAGCGAGTCTACATCCAGTCAAACTAAAGGTCCGAGAGTGGGTTGAAAGTAAGAAAATAGAGAGAAGAACATTTCCCCAGTGGATTACCAGTACCACGGGCCCTGGGAATGATGAGTTCGCCACTGGAGTCCTTGGGAAGATATCCATCGGCGCTGCAGTTGGGGTAGGCGTGCTAGGCCTTGCGGCTGCTACGAGTTGAACCTCCGAATCGAACAAGGAAGATACCAGGAAGAATGAGACGTCGAACAGCGGCAACGAGGAATGTGTTGTAATGTAAGCATCCCCCTCTACAAACTCGGATCCCGAGATGAGAGTCTGAGTGATCTTACTTCGGCATTTATATGGCAAAAGGTTTGTGGCCATAGTCTTGTAGAATGAGTTAACTTTATCAGTGCATCATCATAAAGCTATATATTAGTATGACTGTACCACTGTACTGGGCGGTTGGCGTATTATGTCATATGACATGACTATGCTTCCATTTTCCTTTCATAAACTGCATATAAACCTGTGTGTAACTTAACAACACAACAGAAAGTACCGGTCTGCTTCTAAATTGTCTGGATAATATCATTAACTGAGCAGCAAACTCATCTTTGTATAGATTTCATACCGATTACATACCAGACACTGAAATGTCCATGTAGAGTAATCGCCCCTGTAATAAGCTTCAAATATTCTTAGTAATTTTCATTTCAAGCTTTCCCCGCTTTCCGGGTCGTTCTTTTTATCGTCATCACACGCTTAACACCACTGACCGTTGACCTAATCCCAAAGGGTCGAGTCAAAGGCCAGGATCAGAGTGCTGGCTGTTAGAGAGAAAAAACGAAGCCAAAATGTTTCCCTTCAACAGAGGAGGACATTAAAGAAACTGTAAAACCAATATTACTGCTGTCCCTCAATATGAAGACTACATATGCCAACATCCCCGCGTGACCAGTGTCCCTCCACATTCACATAATCATGTTCATTACTAAGACTCCCTTCGATTCAAAATTCACTAACCTTTGAACTAAGCTTTATGGACGAAGTCACAGGCCATCTTCACTACAACCTTAACAGGTCTTTGATCTAGCTCTCACAAGCCTGGTCAAAGCACATCTTCCTTACAACTGGCTTTCGACTTTAATTTTACGGGTTGGGTCAAAGGCTATCTTCACCACACCCTCTATAACTAGCCTTTGTACCTGACCCTTAAAGTAGAAGGAAACGCACATTCACGCCATCGAAACAGTGGCTTTTGACCTTATCCTTGTGGAATAATAAAAAGTAAGAACGGTGGCAGGATATAAGCGTATGGGACATCGCTGTTAATAAACAGAACAAACAGGAAGAAAGACAAACCTGGGAAATAAATGTGAAAAAAAAACCCAAATGTGGGAGGAAAGCCAAAGGGGATCCTGGAGACTGGAACCCAATGCCATACCATGCATAGAGGCTTTCGATATATCGTGGATTCCCTTATAGTCTCTTAAGATAAGATGACCAGATATTAGTATGACAGGAAAGGCTATCACCGGTGGATCTCGCCGCGCGAAAGCCATACGGATGACCAAAGAGAAGACTGAAAATTAAGATGCCGTTATATAGGGTTGCTTGAAATGTTTGTCATTTAACGCCATTAAAAGCAAAAAGTGATAATGTCTATTTTCTAAATATTACTGTTGTTGGCCTTGCTATACCTTGTATCATGACAAACAAATGAAAGTTAATACTATCAGTATTAACACACTCTAAAGTTTGGTCATACTCCACTTTGTTAAAATTACCCCAGCAGTTTGTAAATAATGCAAAACAAAACATCCATAACCATATGAAGCGGCGGTTAGAATTATCCAAATTCCGAACAGCAATGCTTCATCATTTATACTATAAAATACATAGTTCTATAACAACACTTACCCGTTAGACTGAGTTAAAATGATATGTGTGCAACCAGCCGTTCAAAAATATATTATGGGATAAAAGAATTGGTTAAGGTGAACAAAAATTAACCTTAAAATACATACAAATATGTAATAATAAAGAATGCGACTTTGCAACTTCGGATATTAAAACATTTTCAGAAAGTCAAAATAGCTCCATGTAGCCGGGTGCTTCTGGAAATGAGAATCGAAATCTTGGGATTTGCATATAACGTCAGAAAAACTGGATGATAAAAGGGGTGGAATGGCTATCCTATCCTAGATAGGCTATACCAATAGGTGTTTTCAAGACATAAAGCTTTATCTTACAAACAGAAGTGATGGGAACAAGCACCTTAAATTACGAGAGAATGCGATCTGCTCTGCGTGTCTTGTGACAGGGGAAATATATTTTGTACTTTGCAAAAAGATATTACATTTTAATGTCTCTAGTGACAACCTAAGGCCTAGCTTAGAACGAAATGATGGTTTTTCTAAGTATGAGTATACATACAGCCAAACGAACTAGATAATGGATAGAGTAAATCATAACCTGTGAATCTATTTTCCTTGAAATATGATGTTTTAAACCTTACCATACAGGAACGTGAACTTCAGCAATGCAGGAAATTTATCTTATGGAAACAAACGAATATCATACATGGAATCATTACACTTACTAGCTCATTATCAGATGTGTAGCAATCACAAATACAACGATGTAGACTCACAGGTCTGAACCCTAAAATAGGGGGGGGGGGGTCGTGAAGCTGTAGGAATATGTGGTAAAACTAAATATAAATGAAAAAATAAATCATATCAGCTAATGAAATCTAACTTACCTTAAACGTCGCAATTAGAGTACTAAGATGAAGGGTCTAAGTTACGGTGACTTAGAGTAGAGGGCACCTTCATATTCTGCATTCGAACTAGTGTTTTCCTTTGTGTTTGCACTGTCATCCATATCATTTTCCGTTTTTCAAGGACAGTTTCTATGCCAACTTACACACTTGAGCTAGACTGTATCAAAGTATAGTAAATGATGAATGGACTGCAACGATTCGTCACAAAATTCCAGAATCTGCGGCAGTACTCGTTTGATTCGACCCAAGGTTGAAACATGGAATGTCAGCAAAGAAGCTGACTGTGGTTCTTAATCATTCTTGAGACGACCAATTTTAAGTCTTCCAAGGTTATAGCGACCCCACAAGAAATCAAGATTACTTATTATAACTAGAAAATTCGGATAAACTAAGGAAACTTAAGTTACTGAGTATAGAGAAGTAACAAAATAAAACCAAGGGAGAACTGCCAACCTTGACATGTTTCGACGGCCGGGTGGAAGGTCACAACAGCTTCACACCCTTACTCGATGCTTGGAAACCCTACGCTAACGTGCCATTCATCAGTGATTAATCTTCACATCCAAACAAATTGGGTTTTTAGTATCGTCTAAATATTTATATGCATTACAACAGATTCGCCGTCAGTTTGTGTTAACCAATCGAGCGCATAGGTTCGAATCCTGGGTGTGGCAGTCGGTCCACAGTCGACCCAGCTATTCATCTACCACGAGGGGTTGGTCGACAAAATGGGAACCTGGTTCAGGCTGTCAAAGGACTGAACCAGGGCATGTGAAACGTCTGGGGTAAACCATGGAAACGTGTGTGAGGCCTGGATGTGGATAGGGAGCTGTGGTTTCCGTGCATTACACATGACAGCTAGACACTGTGAACGAATGTGACCTTTTTTGTCTGTTTTGTGGCGCCACCTCGCTGATGCAAGAAACAGCGATCAAGTATAATATACACATGACAGCTAGAGCCTGAGTGTATACAAATGTGGCCTTTGTTGTCTTTTCTAGAGCTACCTCGCGCGCGCGGGGAATGGGGGGTGCTATTTCATGTGTGGCGGGGTGGCGACAAGGTGAATGAAAGCAGCAAGTGTGCGTATATATGTATATGTCTGTGTATGTATAAGTTGAAATGTATAGGTATGTATATGTGCGTATGTGGGCGTTTATGTATATACATGTGTATGTGGGTGGGTTATGCCATTCTTTCGCGTTTCCTTGCGCTAACGCGGGAGACAGCGACTAAGTATAAATGAATAAAATAATATATATATATATATATATATATATATATATATATATATATATATATATATATATATATATATATATATATATATATATATATATATTTTCTTTCATACTATTTGCCATTTCCCGCGATAGCGAGGTAGCGTTAAGAACAGAGGACTGGGTCTTTGCGGGAATATCCTCACCTGGCCCTCTTCTCTGTTCCTTCTTTTGGGAAAAAAAAAACCATATAATATATATATATATATATATATATATATATATATATATATATATATATAGCGTTAGTGGGATGGCCTTGATTAGGGCTTCCGCTAACATTAATGAAATTACAGCAACTCCAAGCAAAGATAACTAAAGTCACGTTCAGATCTAAAGGACATTTTTGCAGTTTACTCCTATCTGCTTCAAACTCTAATTCCTCATGGCAACTAGACAATACTAAACTGATCATTTGAAATATTGCGCCATAGATACTCCGATTAATTCAATCGAATCCTTGACTGAAAAACTTTTCTCCCCTCGTTTTCAGGTAGCCAGTTCCATAAGTGAAGAATTTACGAGGCCAAAATATCTAACCTATATGAAATTGGATGGTATTTCGATGAGAATGTTCAACAATGGGCACAACTTCACTGTAGCTTTACTTAAGCTTATTAGAAGGGAGATCCTGCCCCATGCATTTTTCTACTTTTCACTGTGCCTTACCGGTGTCACTCGCAAAAGAACTTCTGCAACTTTTCATAGATTCTTTACATCATTAAATGCTGAATAATCATCACCCAAGGGGTACACGAATTCACATGCATGACACTTCAACTGTGGAATAGCTGCTTACTGTTTAACCGTATACATACTGCGATTTCTATGCATACTACTACACTCATCACAACCTTAAACACTTATCGAATGCCAGTACAGGGGCAAGATACGCAGAAATAACAAAGGACTGCAACAGACACAACCATAAAGTATACACAAGACAGAGTAAAGATTGGACGGTTTGCGACCGACCTTCGTCTGGGGTACGGCCAACAGAACGGTTAATTTCACAGCTTTACCGCCACTTCACCGGTCAGTAGTATAGTCTGCAAATGTAAGGGTGTGAAACCTTTCCATGATTTATTTTTAATTATAATTCATCTATATCAAAATCATACTTTATATCTTTTTTTTAGAATAGATGTTTACGGATGATTTCTGTGACTGATACTTGAAGTTTCCTCATTATCAGTCAGTGCCATTTAACATCAGACATGCAAAAAGTATTATTGTATAAACATGGCACACAGTTGCTCACAGATGAATCAAGATGGCAGGGTAGTAATGTCAGAGGTGATCAAAAGTGATATACTGACGAGGAATGGAGTTTATTGACAGTGCTGAGGACAACTGTATCTCAAGCCATTTCATGAGGGACAGGAATTTTATCAGTGACTCTTCCTACTTTTTACTAAACTGCTCCTCACTGTATTTAGCTATTCTCTTGTACTGTCTTTATATGAAATATGATTTATCCCTGGGGATAGAGGAGAAAGAATACTACACACATATTCCTTGCATGTCGTAGAAGGCAACTAAAAGGGGTGGGAGCAGAGGCTGGAATTTCTCCCCGTTTCACTTTTTCCAAACAAGGAACAGAGGAGGGGGTCAGTGAGGATTTTCCATCTTAGGCTGTCATTTGTTCTTGATGCTAATGCAGGAAATGGTGAACGTGTATATATAGTATATATATATATATATATATATATATATATATATATATATATATATATATATATATAGATATCTGGGAGTGGATCTGGCAGCGGATGGAACCATGGAAGCGGAAGTGGATCATAGGGTGGGGGAGGGGGCGAAAATTCTGGGGGCCTTGAAGAATGTGTGGAAGTCGAGAACATTATCTCGGAAAGCAAAAATGGGTATGTTTGAAGGAATAGTGGTTCCAACAATGTTGTATGGTTGCGAGGCGTGGGCTATGGATAGAGTTGTGCGCAGGAGGATGGATGTGCTGGAAATGAGATGTTTGAGGACAATGTGTGGTGTGAGGTGGTTTGATCGAGTGAGTAATGTAAGGGTAAGAGAGATGTGTGGAAATAAAAAGAGCGTGGTTGAGAGAGCAGAAGAGGGTGTTTTGAAGTGGTTTGGGCACATGGAGAGGATGAGTGAGGAAAGATTGACCAAGAGGATATATGTGTCGGAGGTGGAGGGAACAAGGAGAAGAGGGAGACCAAATTGGAGGTGGAAAGATGGAGTGAAAAAGATTTTGTGTGATCGGGGCGTGAACATGCAGGAGGGTGAAAGGAGGGCAAGGAATAGAGTGAATTGGAGCGATGTGGTATACCGGGGTTGACGTGCTGTCAGTGGATTGAATCAAGGCATGTGAAGCGTCTGGGGTAAGCCATGGAATGCTGTGTAGGTATGTATATTTGCGTGTGTGGACGTATGTATATACGTGTGTATGGGGGGGGGGGTTGGGCCATTTCTTTCGTCTGTTTCCTTGCGCTACCTCGCAAACGCGGGAGACAGCGACAAAGTATAAAAAAAAAAATATATATATAAAATGCTGGGAATAACTGACAAAAAAATTAAGTTCTAAAAGTAGTCCATAAGTGGTGATAACAAGTAGTGGTGATGTGAGAAGATGGAGTGAGTATTTTGAAGGTTTGTTGAATGTGTTTGATGATAGAGTGGCAGATATAGGGTGTTTTGGTCGAGGTGGTGTGCAAAGTGCGAGGGTTAGGGAAAATGAGTTGGTAAACAGAGAAGAGGTAGTAAAAGCTTTGCGGAAGATGAAAGCCGGCAAGGCAGCAGGTTTGGATGGTATTGCAGTGGAATTTATTAAAAAAGGGGGTGACTGTATTGTTGACTGGTTGGTAAGGTTATTTAATGTATGTATGACTCATGGTGAGGTGCCTGAGGATTGGCGGAATGCGTGCATAGTGCCATTGTACAAAGGCAAAGGGGATAAGAGTGAGTGCTCAAATTACAGAGGTATAAGTTTGTTGAGTATTCCTGGCAAATTATATGGGAGGGTATTGATTGAGAGGGTGAAGGCATGTACAGAGCATCAGATTGGGGAAGAGCAGTGTGGTTTCAGAAGTGGTAGAGGATGTGTGGATCAGGTGTTTGCTTTGAAGAATGTATGTGAGAAATACTTAGAAATGCAAATGGATTTGTATGTAGCATTTATGGATCTGGCATATGATAGGGTTGATAGAGATGCTCTGTGGAAGGTATTAAGAATATATGGTGTGGGAGGCAAGTTGTTAGAAGCAGTGAAAAGTTTTTATCGAGGATGTAAGGCATGTGTACGTGTAGGAAGAGAGGAAAGTGATTGGTTCTCAGTGAATGTAGGTTTGCGGCAGGGGTGTGTGATGTCTCCATGGTTGTTTAATTTGTTTATGGATGGGGTTGTTAGGGAGGTGAATGCAAGAGTTTTGGAAAGAGGGGCAAGTATGAAGTCTGTTGGGGATGAGAGAGCTTGGGAAGCGAGTCAGTTGTTGTTCGCTGATGATACAGCGCTGGTGGCTGATTCATGTGAGAAACTGCAGAAGCTGGTGACTGAGTTTGGTAAAGTGTGTGAAAGAAGAAAGTTAAGAGTAAATGTGAATAAGAGCAAGGTTATTAGGTACAGTAGGGTTGAGGGTCAATTCAATTGGGAGGTGAGTTTGAATGGAGAAAAACTGGAGGAAGTGAAGTGTTTTAGATATCTGGGAGTGGATCTGGCAGCGGATGGAACCATGGAAGCGGAAGTGGATCATAGGGTGGGGGAGGGGGCGAAAATTCTGGGAGCCTTGAAGAATGTGTGGAAGTCGAGAACATTATCTCGGAAAGCAAAAATGGGTATGTTTGAAGGAATAGTGGTTCCAGCAATGTTGTATGGTTGCGAGGCGTGGACTATGGATAGAGTTGTGCGCAGGAGGATGGATGTGCTGGAAATGAGATGTTTGAGGACAATGTGTGGTGTGAGGTGGTTTGATCGAGTAAGTAACGTAAGGGTAAGAGAGATGTGTGGAAATAAAAAGAGCGTGGTTGAGAGAGCAGAAGAGGGTGTTTTGAAATGGTTTGGTCACAGAGAGAATGAGTGAGGAAAGATTGACCAAGAGGATATATGTTTCGGAGGTGGAGGGAACGAGGAGAAGAGGGAGACCAAATTGGAGGTGGAAAGATGGAGTGAAAAAGATTTTGTGTGATCGGGGCCTGAACATGCAGGAGGGTGAAAGGAGGGCAAAGAATAGAGTGAATTGGAGCGATGTGGTATACCGGGGTTGACGTGCTGTCATTGGATTGAATCAAGGCATGTGTATGGGGGTGGGTTGGGCCATTTCTTCCGTCTGTTTCCTTGCGCTACCTCGCAAACGCGGAAGACAGCGGAAAAAAAAAAAAAAAGAAAAAAAGTTTTGTTCAGTGTTTTATACAAACACATTCTCTGAAGAGGTTGGAGAATACTGTAAAAATTGGAAAAAAATTATCAATGTTGTGAATGCATTCAAAGAATCCCCCTTGTTACTTGTACCCTAACTTTAGTATTTCCATTCTTGTCATGTCAAAGGGAGCAGTGATGATATAACAGTTGCCAAAACTTGTAAAACCCTCATCAATGTTACACTATCAATAAACACACATACCACAAACTACCACCAAATGCACAGAACCCCAACAGTAACTGGAGAAATCCCACTGTCTTAATACTAATATTAGCAGTAGTTCTACTAATGGCAGAATTATGTTGACCCTCTTAAGTTCAAAAAAAGAAAAAGGAAAAGCAACTCTTTGAATGCAGTCACTTAGTATTAGGAATGTATGTTGGCTATCAGGTACTACTACATGCCAATTAAAATCATGCTTATTACATTCTTTGGTGAAACTTATGTTAAAAATTCTAAAAATGTTAGGTGTAGTACAGTCTAAAAGAGAGTTATTTATCAAATTCTGAATTTCTGAATCAAGCAAACTTCTATGTACAAAATGTATGAAAGTGTATATTTCAGTTTAACAAAATTGGATTCCGTTTTACAAACCACAAACATTTTACCATAAGTGATATCCACATCTGGTAGTCATGGTTACTGCTAAAGAAATATCCAATTAAATCTTTCGTAGCATATTACTTTCCTGGGACATATTCTCTTATCCATCTCACTAACCAGGGTATAACTTAAATTTTTGATGGGATCAGCACCTTACAGTTTGTTGTACAAAATTCTGGTATTCACATAACAAAATACAGGGTTCTTAACCTAGATTCCCACATATACTAAGGATTTACACTTTTATTTACATTCCACTGGAAAATATAAAAGATGAATAACACAGAGGCATTTAACAGGGGTTTACTTCCAAGGGGGAAATACTCACTTCGTACATTAAGCGAAAATTTACAAAATTTGCAAATGAACCTTTTCTTAGTATGGATTGTAAAACTATCTAAATTATACCACAGCTACGTATACAGAGTTGAAATGCGCAATCTACCTATCTCTCTGACACCTGTTTCCTCCAGGAACTTCCATCAAAAGGGTGGCCCCAGCAAAAGTTCTCCACTTATCCCTGTCCTTACTTGTGTCCTGTACGCCATGGCATGTATTTTTTCCCCATTTCCCCTAGTCACATGTGGTCTTCCTCCCACACCCCTTTAATTGGACACTCTCCTTATAAACTCCATCTTGCATTCTTCCCTCATGCCCAAACCACCTTAAAGTATTGCATTTCACACACTCTACTGCTCCATGATGCATGCCCTTTGCAAGTCAAAAGACACACATGCATACAAAAAAAAAATTTAATTTCATTACTTGCATCTGATAATAATATCAATGCTGTGCAATGTATCACATCCTGTACACACTAATAAATACAGTGGGTTAGTTTGGTTACATAACAATCTAGTATTACATACACATGATGCCTGACTTTTCCAGTCTAAAGTTAACAAAAATGTAAATATGTCAGTAACTTGATTGGAGGGTTAACTGTCATAGTTTATTAATAAAAAAGCATACATTTCATTTTCACAACAATAAAGCACCTACAATGACTTTTTGGTTCTTGTCATCACTTGTGCAGTTCATTAGAGCAATAATTAACGATTCTGTGGCTCAGGTGAATAAAGCTCAAAAAACTAAAATCTTTCAGGATACTGCTTTCATGTCTTTTTTTAATATATAGTCTGGCCATTAATATATATATTCTTGTTTTCATGTCTTTTCTTGAATATACAGTCTGGCCATTTATATATATTTTCTAAACCACTTATCACAAAAAACACATTCTGAGAACAGGTACCTAATAATCATCTCAATCAACAGACTCTTATGACATCATGCACATAAAAATCTTAACATAATTTCTATACAGTCAATTATGATTTCAGACAATTTTTTTGCATCTGGTGTCTCCCTAAATACAAAGCACTGTCTATCTAATACAATTTAAATTCTTGAAGTAAATGTTTGCAGAACATTACTATCAAAGAAATACCCAAACTCAAATCTTAATTAATGTAAAAGTAAACATGTATGAGATCTGTACGTCATATTATAATGGACAGACACTATAAATTTTGATTAACACCCCAAGAAATTTGGTGAAATGCATCTGTAAAATTCCTTCATACTCTTCATAAATGCATGCCATTTTCAAACAAATCACACATGTATTTCACAATTTGTCTGGAAATATATACCATAAACAAATCATGTCACTATCAGCCAACAACACTCTGGAATGTTTACTGTCTCATCAGCAAGAAATTCATCTTACAATTCTGAACCTTTGTAATTGCCACAGGAAGGAAAACCTAATGGAGGTTCAGGGATTTCATGATCCTCTCCAATTTTGAAGACTAAGTTCATACCCGCAACAGAGTGGAAGAGGAGGTGGCAGTGCAACAACCAGTATCCTGCAAGGAAGAACATGGCAAGTTTACCAATGGCTGCAAGAAAGAAACAGATAGGATGGCATTTTCCAAACAGTGACAACTTTAGAGGAAAATTTTTTGTGCTACAGGCCTTTTTTTTTTAAGAACATTGTTTATTCTTAGTCACAATGTCTCTGCACCATTTCTCCCTACACTTAAAGCCAGAACTATAAAACTTTATACCTCAATCTTCTCTCAGTAAATCTTTTATAGGCAAGCCAAACCAATTACTCTACTACCATATACCTTATATGATAATGAAAAATGATGTGGCCAGATACTGCTTTACATGCATGATAGCTTAAAATACAAAAGAAATTGAGATTTTTGTAAATGCAGGAAAAGTATTTGATTCTGGAAGTGTGACATGTGACAATCTAGTATGTTACAAGACTTTGAAACTGTAATGTCATATAGAATAAAAGAAACCTAAAAACATATCATTTACTGATAAAAATAACTCCACGTGTTACCTGGATTATTTGCATGGAATCTGACAACTGAATAGCCTCCATCAGGTATCGTGACAGTGTCCTTGTAGATGGGATGGTCAAGGTTTCTAATTAACAGACCATTCTGGTCCATATCCATCACCTACAAAACAGCAAAGATTCATATTTCAAAAACAGCAGTAATTTTAAAGGCATCCTATTCAATTCCTAACACAATAATATGTTCAGACTAATCAATATAATTCTACAAAATCTCGAGGGAAGATAGGCCTTAATTTTAATCAATGAGTTAGGGGAGAAAGAATACTACCCATGTACCTCCTACATGTTGTATTAGGCAACTAAGAAGGGTGGGAAAGATCTGAAAATCCTCCCTTCCTATATCATTACTCTCCAAAAGAAGCTAAAAGAGGATTTTACCTCCATGGTTCAATCATCTGTTCCTGAAGTTACCTTGCAAAGTTGGGAAATGGTAAGCAAGTATGAAAGGAGAATTTCTAAATCAAGCTATGATCCTTATTAATACAACATACTGTAACTACTAAGAAAGAAACAGCAAAGAAAATCTGTATGAGCCTAAAATAGTTATCTATTTATTATTATATTATCATACTTAATTGCTGTTTTCCACATCAGTGAGGTAGTGCCAAGAAACAGACGAAGAATGGCCCATCCATTCACATACACATATACATACATAAACGGCCATACACGCACAAATACACAAATATACATATGTATACATATGTTTATGTATATACATGTGTATGTGGGTGGGTAGGGCCATTCTTTCGTCTGTTTCCTTGCGCTACCTCGCTAACGCAGGAGACAGCGATTAAGTATAATAAAAAATAAAAAATACATATCAACAAATACATACACACACACAGACATATATATATATATATACACATGTACACACTCACACTTGCCTGCCTTCATCCACTCCTGTCGCCACCCCGCCACACAGGGAATAGCATCACTACCCCTGACTTCAGCGAAGTTGTGCCAGGAAAATAGACAAAAAAGGCCACACTCGTTCACACTCAGTCTCCAGCTGTCATGTGTAATACAAAGAAATCACAGCTCCCTATCCACATCCAGGCCCCACAGACCTTTCCATGATTTACTCCAGACACTTCACATGCCCTGGTTCAATCCATTTTGTTCAAAGTACTCTTAACTTTCTTCTTTCACAAACTCTCCCTACCACCAGTTTCTATAGTTTCTCTGTGAAGTCTGACACTAGAGACATCTTCAAACAGCACCTGGTTCACTTCCCATGCTCCTCATCCCTGGCATATTGTAGACCTGACCCTCACTTTAAGACCACTGTATTTACCTACCTCACCAAACAACCCTATACACACTCAACAACTATGTTGGTATCTATGGTATGCACATCATAAACGGTACTGACCTGGTTTCGTGTAATGTTAGTGTCTACCACATCTACAGGCCGGTCTTGCCCCAAAACCCAGAAATACTCTCCATGAAGGTGTATAGGATGGTTTTCATCACCATATTGACCTAAAAACAGAGTATACTAAATTTTAAAGGATATCATAATACACAGTGATTATATTATTTACAAATCAATTATCAAAACCATAAGAAAACATTGAGATTACCAAGATCATGCAACTACTTAAGGAATCAAAAGGAGTTTTATTTAAAAGAATTCACACACAACTTTCTCATGAAATTGCTTATACACAATTTTTTCTTTAAAGTATTGGGTTTATCAAGCAAGTCATCACTGCATGTTGCAAGTTTTACTAGCATTCACATTTGAAAAATAGCTTTGTTAAGTACCGTTAACACTCCATCTAAAATGACAAATACTGCTCATTTCACTGCAAGGGCTTCTTTATTTTCTCTAAAATTTTAATTTTCTTGTTCCATGTAAACAATCTAAGAGTACAACTACTGTGCTGGATCTCAAGAGAAGAAGCTCAAATAAATACCATGGCATATAGTAATAATTAAGAGCTATACTTTGACATATATTACAGTTCTACACTTTTGATAATTAGCCTTACACTCCAGCTCTCCACAGAAGCTTTTCATTTAGTTTACACTAGAACAAAAATTTGTCGTAAGAATGTGTAGATGTTAACAGGATCATAAAATGATGAATGTCTATTACAATAGATCATTTTAATCTGACATGATTTTTAGGCAGGTTGCTCATTCATTGCAAGGTAAGTATTAACTTCTCAATATTTCATCCTTCTTAAAATCTTAAAGATTCCTGTGATTCTTTTATATTTGGAAGGACATGTATAATATTAATCATTAAGATCTTTTACCATCCTAGTATTTGTACTGACACAAAGGTTGTATATTTGATGCAGACAGTAGGATGAAAGCAGCACCATGATACAGACAACTTACAAGCACAGAAAAAAATCATTAGAAATAGTGGGAGTACATAAGAAGTTGTGATTCAGCTGAATATTTGTATGCTAAATTAGTTTTGTAACAAAAGAAATATCAGTAAAGTAAAAGATGCTGTGGATTTCTTATCAAACTGAAGAATATGAACAGAATGAGGAACAGAAAAGAGAAGGAAGGTTTAATGTTATAAAGAAAGAAGTCAAAAACAGTTTTGCATAAAACAATTTCATAATGAGATATTATCTGAAAAGAAGACAGTGATGCAAATGAGGATAGATATAGATGACCAAATGCACTGTAAAGTGAAAATAGAGATTTCTTCAGTAAAAGCATTATTTATCAAAGGACTCTTCAAGTTCTGCAATAGCCTCTTACAAAATATTGGGATAAAACATCCAGGACAAAAAGTGCTTAATCTATCACTGGAGAAATAATCTTAATGCACAAAGTTTACACTTTAACATTATGGTCATGGGTTCAGGAATTTTAAGAGTAATTTGAAAGGCTATAAGTACCTGATCCATCCCAAGGAATTTGGAGTGAATCTAGTGATGACAGTTGAAGAAGTACAATAAGAATAAAAAAATCCCAATCGCCTAACCTTCGTCAATCAAGACCATATCAACAGTTGAGCCTAGTGGGATGCTGTACATATGGAGACACTCGCAGTAATCATCATGACATGTTCTGCCTGGTAGTGGTAAGTCTGCATTGCACAAAGGTTCTTCACTTTTTCCACCACTTAGGATTAAAGGTGTGGCTGGCTGCACAAAAGATAGGTTGTTGATCTGTGGTGTTGGTATCTGTTGGTCTTCCAACACTGAGAATAAAAACAATGAGTGATAATTTCAAATATTGAGTTCCTAATTAACTACAAGTATGGTGACAGCAAAAACAAATTTGAAAATTCATCCATGCATTCACTCAATAATGCATTCCTTAATCTCCCTAGATCACCGTATGACACCTTTTAAAAAAAAAATTTAATCTTCATTAATTCAGTAACTTGTGAATTTAAAAACTTTTTAATAAAAGATAACAAAAGGTGTAAAAAAGATTAATCTCAAAAAATGCCAAAAGAAAAATCACAAGTTTAAGTATCAGATTAAGCCACAGACAATATCCAAACAATTTTATTTCTTTTTATAATATTAAGAGCTTTCATAACAAGAAGATGACACATTATATAGATAATCAGTAAAACATCAAAAAGGTAAATATGTTTTTTCAACAGGCAGATTTTGTACATGGTAAACTAGGAAATTCTCTTGTACAGATGCTAGTTCTTAATGGTCTGTCATATATTTTCTATTAAATTCCTGTCTTCCTCCTCACACCCGATTTAGGGAGTAATAAAGAGATATCATATGCTTTTTTAACATAAGTAAAAAGATTACATAAAATAAAATCATTTCGCAAGGAAGTCCATGGTTACTTACTCAAATCAAAATCATAGTACATTCGAGAATAGAAGTGTGCATTATGGATTCTTCGCATCTCAAAAGCCAAATAGAAAGTGTAGTCAGCCTTTGGAGTTCTTACTTCATCCGGTAAAGGGTCTGGTGATCTCAAGTTAGCTACACAAATGAGATCATCATAACAAGCACTGTTGATACTGTTGACTTGCTGAAAGGGAAGCATATCTCTTAACAGTCAATCTATTAATTACAGAGTTTACTTACCACTAGTTTTTTTTTTTTGTAATGAATCACCATTTTCCACATTGGCAAGGTAGTGCCAAACAAAGAAAAACCACATCCACTCACAACCATTCTCTAGCTGTCATATGCAATGCACGCAAACTACAGCACCCTGTCTACAACCAGGCCCCACAAAACCTTTTTATGATTTACCACAGACACTTCATATGCCCTGAGGTTGATGATTTGCATCTTAAAAGTAAAAGTAACAAGAAGAAGACCAAGTGAGGTTGGAAGGATGGAATGGAAAAGGTTTTGAGTCCTTGATGGCAGGACATGCAGAAGAGTGTGAGGTGTGTACAGGATGGTGTAAGGTGTGCATGGTAGAGTGATAGAGTAATGTGGTATAAAGGGGGCAACATGTAGTCAATGAACTGAGCCAGGGAATATGAAGTAGTCAGAGGAAACCAGCGAAAAGTCTGTGGAGCCTGGTTGTGAATAGCGGGCTAAGCTTTTAGTGCATTATATATGACAGCTAGAAAGTGGACATGAGCATATGTGGCCATTTCCTTCACTATTCCTGGTGCTATCTGTTTTTTTTTTTGCTGTCTCCCGCATTTGCGAGGTAGCGCAAGGAAACAGACAAAAGAAATGGCCCAACCCACCCCCATACACATGTATATACATACGTCCACACACGCAAATATACATACCTACACAGCTTTCCATGGTTTACCCCAGACGCTTCACATACCATGATTCAATCCACTGACAGCACGTCAACCCCGGTATACCACATCGCTCCAATTCACTCTATTCCTTGCCCTCCTTTCACCCTCCTGCATGTTCAGGCCCCGATCACACAAAATCTTTTTCACTCCATCTTTCCACCTCCAATTTGGTCTCCCTCTTCTCCTCGTTCCCTCCACCTCCGACACATATATCCTCTTGGTCAATCTTTCCTCACTCATTCTCTCCATGTGCCCAAACCACTTCAAAACACCCTCTTCTGCTCTCTCAACCACGCTCTTTTTATTTCCACACATCTCTCTTACCCTTACGTTACTTACTCGATCAAACCACCTCACACCACACATTGTCCTCAAACATCTCATTTCCAGCACATCCATCCTCCTGCGCACAACTCTATCCATAGCCCACGCCTCGCAACCATACAACATTGTTGGAACCACTATTCCTTCAAACATACCCATTTTTGCTTTCCAAGATAATGTTCTCGACTTCCACACATTCTTCAAGGCTCCCAGAATTTTCGCCCCCTCCCCCACCCTATGATCCACTTCCGCTTCCATGGTTCCATCCGCTGCCAGATCCACTCCCAGATATCTAAAACACTTCACTTCCTCCAGTTTTTCTCCATTCAAACTCACCTCCCAATTGACTTGACCCTCAACCCTACTGTACCTAATAACCTTGCTCTTATTCACATTTACTCTTAACTTTCTTCTTTCACACACTTTACCAAACTCAGTCACCAGCTTCTGCAGTTTCTCACATGAATCAGCCACCAGCGCTGTATCATCAGCGAACAGCAACTGACTCACTTCCCAAGCTTTCTCATCCCCAACAGACTTCATACTTGCCCCTCTTTCCAAAACTCTTGCATTCACCTCCCTAACAACCCCATCCATAAACAAATTAAACAACCATGGAGACATCACACACCCCTGCCGCAAACCTACATTCACTGAGAACTGTATAAGGTAGAAAACAGTACAAAAAAAATTACACATATATCCTGCATACATATGTCCACAATAACAAATGAACTCATTATAGATCACTAAAAATTGTATGCCATGCTATTTGCCTATACCTGTTACATTAATGTTGAAAATCTGAATTAACCATTATCCAACACTTGCAAAAAAATCTTTTTCCAGATAAATATGCCAACTTATGCAATTACATTTCCCAATCTAAGCACAAGTATGAAGGTTTTATCACACAAAGTTCTTTTGTTATCTTGCTAAGAACATTATGACTAGAAAAAAATAGTCACACACTCACACGACAACATAACATCCTATGTGCTGGAACAAAACAGGAGTGATGAAACAAATCTCAAACAAGTCCTAAAATAAAGTGGTGAATCATCATATATTACTATATCACTTTAATTCCATTACTCTTATGCTCACCGTTCCTGCAGGTGGTGCATCTGTAAACTTTGGCTTGGGTGGCATCATGGAGAGAAGTGTGAAATCGTCAATATGTTGTTGTCTATTATCAACTTTGACTTGAGCTGTAGGCCCAAACTCCTCATACTCTAAAAGGGCAAACTGATGAGCTTCAGTTTCAGCACAGTCAACTCCTCCCATGAAGCTTATCCAGAAAGTTCCAGATTTATCATTACTGGCTTTGACCACAACATCCCATCGCTCCCCTAAAACACACAAGAGAAAGTTACAGAATTACTGCGTTGTTCTGATTACTGCCTCAAAGTTCAGCTATTTCTTACAGAACTAATGCTGTGCAATAAAACATAAAGATCAAACAGTGCTATGTTCCTAATGCCATATATCAATTTGCTCATGTAAAAGGAGTGATTAGTGTTAATGTACAAAGCTGGTACTTTACCCCTTCAGTATTAATAACATATGCCATATAAATGAATAGTAGCGACACCCAAACACACATGTTCTGAATTTTCCCACCAACATTTGAATTGTTCCTTCAGTGACTAGAGACATACATAGACGCCTTATGTCACCTGTGACTATAGCTGGTAAACAAAAATATCCACTGCATTCAGTCCTTCATACAAAACCATGGCAAGGAGATGCAAACTTGGTCCTTTTAAACTAACAGAGATGAGACTTTGTGGGGTTCAGATGAAGATAACAACTATTATACCTTGATATATTACAAGACCATGAGTGACTTTAAATCTAAAATTAGAGAAATATTCAACTAGAGGTACACTCAATCTCCAAGTACAACTGAAGAAAATGAAACTGGACCCAATGGGCCACAGGGTAAGCAGATGATTTGGATAGCCTTGGTATGCCTTCACTGAAATGGGGAAGCATTAGTCTAAGGTTTTAGTGCCTGTGTTAACTTAGTTCAATTTTTTTTCAATGAGTTGAATAATGTTATATTCATCAACTGGGAGAGAAATTTGTCAACATGGATAGTAGTGAAAGAGCAAAACTTGTCCTTTTCTGTTACTTTGTACAAAGCCAATGCTTATGGTAATTAGCATAATGTAGTTTTATCAAATCATTAGCAATTTCAAACAGAAAAATTAAATGATGCTTTCGAAAGATGACGTAATCATAAGTAAACCATAAGGTGCCAACTGAATAGCCTGGGCTTATGCTCAGCTTATCTATCACCTATGAAAATGTCCCCTAAAACATCAATACCCATGTAAAACAAATATCATACTTGAAGCACTTTTCCTCCTTTAAAGTACTAATCTATACAGACACTCAATATATGACTATCATGAGATCTTATCAAATTGCCTTTAGCATACTGTCCCACTAAATTCTGTCTGCTGCTAACAGGAAAAAACAGTATATCCTTTTTCAGAAGACTAATTAGTAAACCAACGAATGTATTGTTAAAAATGCTAAAGTGCTTTGCTTTTATCATCATACCAACTCTAGAAAACTACTTATACAAAAACAATAAAAGTTACTTCCTAAACAGTACCTTATGTACTCAACAAAGGCAGAGAATTTGCTTATAAATCATCATAAAAGTGAAATATCTTCATTTATGCTTCTTTTGGCCCATAAGCCATTCAAAATTGATCACCTGTTGCCTGAATTTCAGTTTATACTCAGCTCACACAAATCGCAATGAACTGCATAATACCAACTTACACTTGGTAATTTTTATGGATTTGTGCAGGCTACCAGAAATGATAGAGAAATCTAACTGCAGCGAATGTTCAAGAGATGGAGGGGGCCCCATAAAAACAAAACTCCCTCCATACACAGCACATATGATTAGATACATAAAACAATGAAACACTAACCTGGATAAACAACCAAAGATGTAGCATTAACAGGCACTACAGGGTTTCCATCTGCTGCAATGACAGTCAGTATGTGCTGATCAATGGCCACCACAATAGGACAGTTTAGAATGGCAGTGTTGATCAGCCGCATCCGGTATCTGTTCCCTGTAGGACATAAATTACATCAACTGTCAATTCATATCAAATAGTACTATAATCCTAGTAAATGACCTAAAGCATTTAAAGTCAATGTAAACCTTTTTGGCCCTTATTTCCATCATATGTTCCACTAAAAAGCGGGTGAAATATTGTGCCAATCAAATACAGGAATATCATGAAGACTTAGGTACTGTTTTACTTCAATGACAGTATGACGTTACCTGGCATAACTTTGAATCGTCTGTATGGAATTGAAGCTGGGAGTGATGAATCAATTGCATGCTGAAAAAAATTAAGTTGCTCTGATTAAAAGCACATTATAAGTACATCAAAAGTACAGTAATGGTATCACCAAGTATTCAATTTACATGTGGTACCTTGATGTCAACGATATGTTGTATAGTTATCATATTTCCATTCCCTAAATGTTGTTATTCTTCAGTATGTAATGCAAAAATATTATACAATAATTCAAAAAGAGCTGTGGTAGTTAGAGATTATGTATGAAACAGCTGAAGAGGATGTGCTGAATTGATCTGGACATCTGGAGAGGATGGCAAAAAGAGTATATATATTGGAAGTAGAGGGAACAAGGAAAAGGTGGACAAGAGAAAAATAATTTTGGCATTGTCTGAAGTATTTACTGGGTAACAGGCCTTGATATCTATAATATGGAAAAGTCTTACATCAAGGATGATTCATTTACATGCATACATGACAAAACTAAAATCAATGGGAGTGATCCTAATTCACCAAGTGAAATTTCCACACATTAGAAGGTTGGGTCTGGGTGCATCCGAGTCAGGTTGGTTAGCTTACATGTGGATGTGTCTGGGTTGGTCTAGATGGCAAAGGATGAACTGAAGGTGGGTTTAATTCTGTTACTCATACTTTTTCAGGGTATTCTTCGTGAACATTTGACATTCTCCTTCTTGCTCCAAAATTGATTAATGATTATGAAAAGATAAGAAGGTAATGATTTTGAAAGGAAAGCAAGGTACTAATCATGAAAGGATAACAAACCACTGATCTTGAAGGGATAAAAGGTAATGATCGTGAAAGGATAAGAAGGTAGTGACCATGAAAGAATACCAAGGGAATGCTCATGACAGGATAACAAGGTATTGATGATGAAAGATAACAAGGTAATGATCATAAAAGGATAACATGGTACTGATCAAGAAAGAATAACATGGTAATGTTTATGAAAGAATTACAAGGCACTGATCACGAGAGGATAAGGTACTCATCATGAAATGATAAGGAAATCATCATGAAAGGAAAACAAGGTACTGATCATGAAAGGATAACAAGGTAGCAGTCATGAAAGAATAGTAAGGTATTGATCATGAAAGGATAACAAGGTACTGATCATGAAAGGATAATAAAGTTTTGATCATGAAAGGGTAACAAGGTAATGACCATGGAAGGCTGAGAGGTAATGATCAGGAGAGGATAACAAGGTAATAATCAAATGATTCTAAAAAATCACTGCTGACCTGGTGAGGACCTTGACCATTTACCAACATGGACTCTGGAAAGTCGTCACCACCACTATGATGTCTTAAGACAAACTTATCCCCTGTTGGGATGTGCAGCCAGTCATGGAACTGTAGAAAGAGGATATTAAAAGTTTGTTAATCCCATTCAGATATCTAATGGTTTCATTTACAATACAATGAGGACAATATCAAATATATCTTGAAAGATTTTCTCCAAGCTGACTGCTACTAACAAAATACATGGGTGAATGACTGAATTATAAAAGAATAAAAATCAATCAATAACTCCTTTGGGGGTAATGAATATCTCTATCTATCTATTAATCTATATCTATGATGCCTATTCCAAATGGAACTCCCTCGAAGGGGTGGCATGAAAATAGTCACTATACTTACTAAAGATTCCAAATATCAATCAATATAAACAATCAAAAGCACAGCAAATAAAAATTTGGGCTCTCAATCATAAATGAGAATGAAAAAAATCACTATTGAAAACGAAAGATTCAAAAAGTATTGCGAAAAATATCTTTGTATTTGTATATGCTAAAAACTATTTATGTCTATCAACTCCAAATGAATAACAGTCTAATCAATACACATGTGCAAAACAAGAATATTTCATACCATAAGCACATGCTGGGGAAGGTCATAATCAAATCTATCATGATTAGGATCCTCTAATACCGGCTGCCGTACGATGATAGCACCAAACACACCATCCCCCCGGTGGAACCCTGTCAAATAAATGGCATGTAACCATACAAATCTCCAAAACTCAGTAGCCACGATGAGTTAAACATATACTTCTCCAAAAGTATTAATTGCCAGGAGAAAGTGCACTCAGACAATTTTGCTCACCTATCATATCTTAAAGAAATCGGTCAGTGTTTGTCAAACAAAAATGGTGACACTTGGTTCAATTAACTAACTTCATTATTCTCTACCAAATTTGTTCTACAATCTTTTTCTAAAATTTTGTTGTGATTGACAGAACATTCCTACGTTATGCAATAGCCTGCCTTTGAAAAGCAAACCCTTTCATAAATCTCCAATATTTCAATAAAGGCCTGGCCTTGATGTGGACTTTTGTCCCTGGCTGGAGCCATCAACATGAAAAAAAAATCAGCGTAGGAATATGCAAAGCACTTCAAATGAAATGTTTTCTACTAAACACTTGCCTGTGTGGGAATGGTAGAAGTGTGTGCCGGGATTACTGGCATAAAAGCTATATCTGAAGGTCGCCCCAGAGTGAATAGGGACACTGAGTGATGCCGGGGACACCGTCCATGTAGGGAGACCCTGGGTTAGAAGCACCACCCGAGGTTTGGGTCGCCCTCATGGTGAGGCCATGCCAATGCATTGTCATGCCCTCATCATGCAGAGAATTTTTAACATCCACCACCACCCGGTCACCTTCACAAACCTGTGGGTTAAGCGTACGTTATGACTGAAGTCTTTAATCTTGTACAATATAAGGTTCAGTTTAAGGATGGAAAGGAAACACATGACTGAGCGGTATGTTTGCTGGTGGTCGGTTGATACATAAATTTGAATTGAATTAACATTCGTAATTCAAATTTCTTGACTGTCATGTCACTCATTTATCCACTCTTGCTTTGCTATCTTTATTCATGATTAAAATCATTTTTTTTCCAATTCGTTCAACTTTTGATACATCCTAAACTCTGTAGCCCACCTTAAATCATCTCTCATCTGCCTTGATATGTCCTCAAACCCTTTGCCTATTCCTTCAATCTCTAAGTCCATCTTATACCTTACCATCAACTCTTCATCTTTAATTGATACTTTACACTTCATCCAGCATTAACACCGTCCACCATTACTTACATCCTTTACCAATCTTTCATATTCTTGAAAATAAGACAATGTACAAATACTAAATGGGTAGCAAAACGAATTATAAGGAATACATGCAAATATGGAGTTAGTGTTAATCTGCGAATTTGAATGTCTGGATGAGAATGTTTAAGACAAGGTGAATAGATATATCAGAAATATACATATGAACCTCAGCCTGGTAATCTGAATTGAAATTAATAACGTCACTAAACACTGTGTACCAAATTATCTAAACATTAAACTCTAAACCTTATTTACATACTACAAAATGATTTGTAACAATTTATCGGCCTGGATTTACCTACTGGAATGGTTAAGCATTTAATTATAATTATTACATTTCCTATGAAGTTCAGAGGTAAAGGACACCTCTTTATGCTCAAATGGGGCAAAGTAAAGTTCTTGTATGACACGACTCTAATTTCTTAAGTCATTAGGAGACGCAGTTTAGCGTCAAATTCCCTTGAAGGATCTTGAATCACAGGAAAAATATGGATTTACAAGAAAAGGAAAACATTCCCTAATAAAAAATAAAAACTGGAGCTTCTGAAGTTCCAGGTTTACCGAACTAAGTTATTTTCAGAAAAGGCCCAACAAATATTTATAACGAAATTGTTATAAAGCCTATATCAATAGCGGCCACGGAGTAAACCAACGATGGCAAGAAATACCAGGTTAAATAGAGGCAAGAGACTAGGCAGACTACGGTACCTGTGCTATCTGTAGTCTATACATGAACAGTGGTAAGAAAAAGTTGTTAAATCATGCGTCGCTGAAAAGCTCAGTTCCTCACCTGAATGGGGGGTCCAGGCATTTGTTTGTTGACCACGATGATTCGACGCTTTACACCGTCTCCAGCGATGCAGTCCGGAAGATTACAATCTGTGGCGTTGGTTGGGCAATTGTAACATGCCCTGGGGACAAGAAAACACATCTCATGTTGGCTACTCTCCCTGTATGAATTGTGCTTAGTTTCGTAGTCTAATTAATACTGGTGTAAAGCAGGGTGGTGGCAGATGCTCTGGTGTTTATAATCACTGGTCATATCTGAAGGTATAACCGCATAAAATTTAGTATTCCTTCATACGCAATCAAATGGCTGGTGTCGTACTTACTACTGCCACCCCTTAGAAAAAAAAACACACACACATACACACACAAAAGACAAAAACTACTCACCTGGACATAGTCTGGTACGCATGAACATTGAAGTGGAAGTGGCAGACTCTCGTGTCACCCTCCACACATTTTCTGAAGCAGTTCTTGCCTGGAATAAGAAACGTTCTTGTAGGCCGCATACAAACACAGTTTGAAAACATAAACAGCCAGAGGACCCTAAGTTAACAACCTGCAGGTCAGATAATCTAAAATTCAGATGGATATCACGAACCAGCTCCAAGCGGATCGCCAAATCATCCCACACATACTAATCAATAAACAGTGAGTACCGTAACTCTTCTCGACTGAGAATATACCAAGTCTGTCCGTCTTCTCGTTGTCCTTGCAACAAGACTGTGAACCTATCGGTCATGATAAAAGCCAGTTCGTAAGGGAAATATTCATGGGCGTGAGTGATCATGCATCAAGCCATGACTATTGGTCCGTTACATTAGCACTGGCCACATACATCTTGCCAAGACTGATTAACTTAATTTGCCTTTCAGATTCAGAGACGCAGTTCATAAGTAATGTAACAACAACTACTACTACAATAATAATAATAATAATAATAATAATAAGAAGAAGAAGAAGAAGAAGAAGAAGAAGAAGAAGAAGTTGTTCCTCCTAATTCTCTTTCCGGCTTTAGCTAGGTAGCGTCAATTATGCCAAAGACACCAGCCAAGTTGTGGCGGTTGTTAACCTTATGACCGCGACGTCAACACAGTAGATGATCAGGGTTTTGAACCGCGACACTAAGAAACCATTCGTTCTGCGTACATCAAGATTCTGGCACAGAAATAGGAAAGTTTGGGCAGCTCGTGTACGGCAGACGGCGTACATTGTCGGATAGTGAACTGCTGGGCACACGTTGTCAAGTTCCCGCTAAATTAACTCAAGTTTCCCTGCCTGTCGTTACTTAGTTCTACCACCTGCTGCTTCGAGGCAGCTGCACTTCACGCAGGAGCATGGATAAGATAGACTCCTTTGAAGCGAGAATGTCTTTAACGAGGCTTGACAATTATGCACATCATCTTCTCTTATGGGGCTACTGCAGCTGCACCCTAAGCAGGTACAGGGAAATGATAGACTCCTTAGGGGCAAGGTTGTCCTTGAACGGCGATCCAGGTTTTATGAGGGCGTGTTTTCGCTCGCGGTGCCGTACTCCAGTGCAAGCTGATTACATAACACCTACTTCATAATTCAAGTATAACGCCATGGCATCTCCGGCAAACACACACTTTATTCAGTTTACGAGGACTATGTTCCACCTGTCAGTCATCCACATTCCAACGTGGGGTTCAGCTCGGGGCAATCTAACAGGTTAAGCAACCCCATCCCAACACCACTACATGACGTCATGATCTGTCCAAACTTTCCTACTTCACCACCAACGCTAACATAAAAGGAAGGTTTCTCCTGCAATTTCAAGACAAAAAGAAGAAAATCAGCTGTTGTTACGTCAAAACCTTAACTTTCCCCCTCGCGGCCATTAAGGAGTATCGCCCACAGCCTGCTTGCAAGCAGGTCAGGGAAAGACCTATGTTGTTCCTTTGGTCTAAAAGACTTTAAGGAGCCGCAGTCTACAAGCTTACGTCTTGTCGACAACGTGACCAAATATGTTTGTCTAGTGTCTTAATATTTTAACAGGGTGATCCAAAACGTTCCTAATTTGGTGTTTATCTTATCAGACGTACTCTGGGAACCCTCTGATTACTGTGGTGTTCATTTCAGAGCCGTCTATGCTTTAAATAGTTTGAATTTACTTAGTTATACACTACAGAGCGCGACATGAGAGCATGTACGGCCAAGCAGGAAAAAAAAGACAGCACAATTATTTATACATGATACAAGAGCCACGTGTTACCAAACGATAGCCAAACTTTCACATAAAACACATCAAACGTGGGTATTATGAGAGAACGATATATAAAAAGTATAAGTTTACAGGCGAATGATCATGTTGATTCCCGAAAGACTTCATGACTTGTTTTCCATCAAAATATCCATATGACGTGGCTAGGACTCATAAAACTACGCACAGCATAAACTCAACATCATTTACAGCCAGGTTCTGACTTCAAGGGAACCTGCCTGTCAAAAACATAGTAATGAACACTGTCAACACGGCGGAGGTGGTGTGAAAAAGTAACCGTTACATCCACAAGTTTGATTACCGTTATTTCCTCCAGTTTACTGGTACTTGCTTTAGTGACATTCTTCATCTCAAACATATGTTTTCTATGAATATTCGTGTTATTTAAATGAAATGTGAGGTGAGTTTGGATGGAGAAAAACTGGAGGAAGTGAAGTGTTTTAGATATCTGGGAGTGGATCTGGCAGCGGATGGAACCATGGAAGCGGAAGTGGATCATAGGGTGGGGGAGGGGGCGAAAATTCTGGGAGCCTTGAAGAATGTGTGGAAGGCGAGAACATTATCTCGGAAAGCAAAAATGGGTATGTTTGAAGGAATAGTGGTTCCAACAATGTTGTATGGTTGCGAGGCGTGGGCTATGGATAGAGTTGTGCGCAGGAGGATGGATGTGCTGGAAATGAGATGTTTGAGGACAATGTGTGGTGTGAGGTGGTTTGATCGAGTGAGTAACGTAAGGGTAAGAGAGATGTGTGGAAATAAAAAGAGCGTGGTTGAGAGAGCAGAAGAGGGTGTTTTGAAGTGGTTTGGGCACATGGAGAGAATGAGTGAGGAAAGATTGACCAAGAGGATATATGTGTCGGAGGTGGAGGGAACGAGGAGAAGAGGGAGACCAAATTTGAGGTGGAAAGATGGAGTGAAAAAGATTTTGTGTGATCGGGGCCTGAACATGCAGGAGGGTGAAAGGAGGGCAAGGAATAGAGTGAATTGGAGCGATGTGGTATACCGGGGTTGACGTGCTGTCAGTGGATTGAATCAAGGCATGTGAAGCGTCTGGGGTAAACCATGGAAAGCTGTGTAGGTATGTATATTTGCGTGTGTGGACGTATGTATATACATGTGTATGGGGGGGGGGGGGTTGGGCCATTTCTTTCGTCTGTTTCCTTGCGCTACCTCGCAAACGCGGGAGACAGCGACAAAGTATAATAAATAAATAAATAAATTAAATTAAATGTATTCCTCCCAGACGACAGCTGTGGGTTTCAGTTGACCGATGTTCAAGCTAGGCTACCGACCCCACTGTCAACAAGGAAAATGCAGACACCATGAACCAGTCTCTGAACATGTACCTAAACTTTCACTCTTGTTCCTCATGACCCTTTCATCTCCTGCCAGGGTCTCACTTTAACCTGACCGACCCCACTCAACTCACTCACATCGCGTTTTCTCGGTATCATTCAACCTGCGAAATCCAATTACATTCGTACTTTCTAAAGTCTACTAATCTGTTCATAACCAACACCCAGGATTTACTGCCAACTTTAACCTTTATCTTACACCTAACTTCGAATAAACACACACACACACACACACACACACATTTTACGCTTGTTCAGTTTACCACCTTAACGAAGTAAAGCCATGAACAGACGAATTACGGCTTCATCTGCACACAACCACTCGACAGACGTGTAATGTATAATTTAGTCCGGAAACAATCCATGTGAAGATGGGTAAACTAAATATGTAAAACACACAGACCCTAGACCGCTTTTATCTTCCCACAGGTCAGCTGCTTCCATACAGCTACTCACACCAAGATAAATTTTACTTTCTTCAGTACTACCGTCATTTACTCGGCCTTCCTGCTTTCATTTGTTCGATTATGGGTGAAATCTGCTATACGAATAGAACATGTCTTGAAACATACAGTCAGCCACGAAGGATATGTATAAAAGACGTCCTCTGAAATATAGTCACCCTCTCTTGGACGAAAGATCCCTCTGAAATATGTGTGCCTAGTCATGTTGATAACAACGAAGACCTGCCGCCACTAAACTAGCAAATGTCACTGGAAAAAAAAATCCCGTTTAATGACGGAGGTTGGACATAGACTTCCCAATGGATCACTGAAATTCACGACGTGAGAATTTTAGAGGAATTCTCTTGGACAACTGAAGTCTCACCTGGCGTGTGCGGCTCCTGTGCCGTGATGACAGATGTGAGGGTAGCGATGGCCGCAGCCAGAACTAGGATGACCATTGTGACGGCAGCAACAGCGCTCAACTGACACAACTTCACCATGTTGCACGCTTTATATACCAGTGCCGCCTCTGTTTCCTCCAGCCTCTATTCGTCTGCAATTATTATCAAATACATTATAAATTCTTAATTAGTTTTCAATATGAACATAATGCATAAAAATCCCTCGTATGCAAAGAAAGTTACATTAGAAAAGTATTCAATAGTGGGCATGATCACCCTTATTACTAGTAACTTGCAATGGTAAAACAGGGGGTGGGGAATACAGAGAAGAGTAGTACCTAAGTTGCTAAGATATATACAAAATTACTTAATAACACTTATACTGTATTAGAGGAAAGGTGTTATACAACAGATATGTTGGGGCAAAGGTGAAACCTGGCAATTCAACTGTACGATGCCATGATAGCGGGAAACATGGGGATACCACAGACAACGTGACATAATGTTTGCATTCTTTTCTTTTTTTAATTTGGTGCACATATTTGCAAATCATTCGCCCTTGGTGTAGGACAGAGAACTGCACAACTGGTAGAAATAATGGGGAAAACATTGAATACTGGTACACTGGCAAGCAGGCTTCGCAACCGAGAGACGGGACCAGTAACCTACCTTTAACATGGACGTATCCTAAAAATATTTGTTTATTGTCACTTGTAACATAATAAATACAGTGTACCGAAATGGTATTTTCTATATAGGAGGAACCAAGTTTATTAGTTCTGAAATTACATCCGATATGGCCGATGTCGAGCGCGTTATGACCAAATACATTTTATAACGAGGGATATCTTACCCATGATCTGCTGCGTCACAGCACCTCCCACTACTTCTAAATACCAGACAAGGAAAATGGTGGCAAAAAGCAGACCTTCTACACAGAAACACCTATAGTAGTTATATATATATATATATATATATATATATATATATATATATATATATATATATATATATATATATAAGTGATTGTCAATCACATGTTTACCAAATAGCGCCCTAGCTTCGTCTCTTCGATGCATATCAACTGACTTATATTTCTCTCTTGTGTCTCCCCTGATGATTTGATTATTACACGTAAGTGCACTTGGGAACTTACCGTGTTTCATTTTCCCCGTGGACTCATAGGAATATCTTGATTACGCGCAAAATTGTGATCCTTCCCAACATATATATATATATATATATATATATATATATATATATATATATATATATATATATATATATTATATATATATATATATATATATATATTATATATACACAGCCAGATCTTTAGAAAAAGAAAAGTATAACTTTTGAGGAGGGGAAAACCAGCTTTTTCTTTTTTAGGAAGTTATAGTTGTTGGGAGAAATACATTTTCCAGCAAGAGACAGGATGAGCAAGGGTGTAGGGACAATAATCAAACATTAGGGCAGTTGTAAAGTGTATGTTGTAATGACAGAGGAAGTAACACAAGAATCCTGACTCCAATATGGAGCATCATTGTTCCGGGCAACACCTCAGCAATGCTACTTACTCTTCCCGAGCGGTCACGCTTCCAGCTTAACTCATATAACAACTGTCACCACTGCAGGAGTAGCCCGGGTCTGCTTTCAGAGACGGGGATTATCTTCATGGCCGACGTGGCTTAGCGAGAAGGCAGGAAACACGCTGCATCTCTGTGCTTATAATGACTAGTTACTACACCTTTCATAACCAAGACAGCGTTACCCCCAACGGACAACAATATAGCTAGCGTTACGCCCGCCAGGCTCACTCCTCACGAGGTAACAAGAGATGGGACGCGATCATCGCCACGTCTCTGTCGTCTTATAGAACTGGTCAAGGAGGGCGTGCGCGGAGGACACTTCGTATATTAAGGGCCGTAACGCTTTTTTTTTCATTTTTTCGAGCGTTTTGAATGTTAAATGTAACCTCTGACATTCTCATAAAACTGATTACAACTGTTATAAAGCTTAAAGTTTATAATAAGTCCAGCGACCATCTTTTTTTATAAGAATTAAAGTATGATATTTGATAAAACGGCTGATAGCTGTAATCAATGGAGTGATGTACATGAAACCAACTGAAATCCTCTGCGGACAGAAAAAAACTGATTGATAATAAAAAAATGCCCAAGTTTCAACAAAGTTCTGGAATGGATAAGGTTATTTCGGTCGCCATCAAGCGGATATCAATGAATCATTTAATTAGACATACATATACACTGCTTTTAAAACGGGAGGGGGGGGATATAAAGCGGTGGAATAACATATGTGTAAATCACCATTAATATTGGGCGTATTGTAGAGCATAATGCTGTGACCTGTATCCCCCTCTCTCGCATATGCCCCTGGAGGGAGCATGACCTGTGTAAACCACTTTCAGCAGTTTACATCTCTGTCGTAAAAGTATAACCCTTAACACCTGCGATAGGAGTTATTAGGGATCTTCCGGTTGGTGGGCGTAACTTAACACTGTGGAGAGGCCCTAATTAAAACCCTGGCAGTTGATAGGCCTCAATGAAGCCTAGCCAAACAACCAGGACCATGGTATACGTAACGTACGTGATGGTACGTGCCTTGTGTCAACACAGGATGGAGCAGCCAGTGTGAGGAGTGACTCATCTCCCCCCATCCCCACCCTCACCCACCTTTCCACCAGTATTTCCAAACATCTCTTTTATCTTCCAAATATGAACAGCCAGCCCCACCTTGCCTCGTGATTCAGCACCGCCTCTCATGCCACCAGTCATGTACGATGTTTCCATGGGTATCATGAGAACCACAACAAATGGAGACGCTCAGGGAAACATCCTTTACATTGACGGTTAACGAGCGGCTACGCTGTTATGAGAACGGTTTATAAAACACGTTAACAATATAGTTGGTTCGCATGCATAAAAATGTGTAACCAACCGGAACCCGAATAATTTTAACCGAGTTAGGAAAATCTGTTCCTATTCAACTTAAATTTTAAGATTGTGGACACATTTCATACTCTAGTTTGTTAAATTGATAAACTGATAGGCATGAGTCTATTAGTGGCTTATCAGATACGTCAACTAATGTGTGTGTGTGTGTGTGTGTGTGTGTGTGTGTGTGTGTGTGTTGGAACCAACGAATATATAAAACAAAAATGGATAAAATATTCTTTCAATGTCGCTGATGACCTTGAGGCACATAAAAATGCCTTCCATATCTCATAAAAAGTCATGCCGAGAAACATATAATAATACCACAAGCATACAATATTATGGCATTCGGAGTACAAATACCAGTTGTGGACTAAAGAAAAGAAAAAAGATGAATGAGACATTGAAAATATGGAGAAAATAATAAGACAAAATATTTGCCCAAACGTGGAAACCACGTTACGTGCCATTCTGTTGTTTCATTATTGAGGATTCACAGGTGGCTGGCGTCCAGACATCTCAAGTCACCACCAACTAGTCACTCCAGTCACATAACCCGAGCGTCCTTGCCACACTGCCCATAGAGAACTTTTATCTGTCATTTCATCACACTACGTAAAGCTAAACATTGCGAAGCCATGGTTGCCATTAACACTACAGATGCTGAAGTGCCCACCAATTTACGATGTCCGGATATGAATGATTCAGGTATTGTTGAAACTACCTAAAGAAAATATTCGAATGTATTCTCTTTTCTTATTTTGAAAATTTTCTAATCATTGTCTGTAGCTCATTTATTTAACGTGCCTAACCACATGAATTTCAAAGGTGCGTGTTCACAGAGATGACCGCCACATCTATCCTTATATTAATTCTTTAAAACTAAAGCTCCTCCGTACGTCGTTCTCTAAAACCATAATCCGTAATGTGTTCTCTATAACCCAACTTTCTCATTCTCTTAAATAAAACTTCCTGAATTTTCAATAAAACTAAAACTTTCCGCATGTTCAAGAACCAAGCCTATATGCATGTTGTTCTAAAACCATCTATTCTGTAACGTTCTCGAAATACTACATTAACTCTATGTTCTCGAAACCAAACTTTTTCTATGTAGTGTTCTATCAACCAATACTTTCTCTACATGTTCTCTAATAAAAAAAGTGGTTCTCTACAACCAGAGCTTGTGTTCTCTATGTGCCTCAAGGAGTTGCAAGGATTCACCAGAGATGAATGTTGGTTCAGTTACACCTCTGATAACAAACATATTGTACTTCCTTGTCTGCTTATCTTTGTACGTTTCACTTGTTGTCTTTATTAGGTGTCGTGTGAGGGTGCACGAGAAAAGAACGACCTCGACTCATCCTCGAGGACGACTTCGTCTCATCCTCGAGGACGACCTGACACTTGGTTGGTTTCTCCACCCCTTCCTTAAAAAGCTAAATCACTTGAGGTTCCTTGCATGATTATACAACTGATTATAATGATGATAATACGACCCCACCAGCTGTGCTACCCACCCTAAATCAAGCAGGCGGAGTCCGGTAACACGACCTTATCTCATAAATCATCTAAGCAGTAATCTTACTGACTGTGGGAGTCGGCGAGGAGTTACCAGCAGAACTAAGACCTACATTAGTTGCTTAGTTACGCAACTGATTTTGCGAGTTTCAGCTGAGAACGAAACTAGAAGAAACATGATGCTTGCGGGGGTCTGGCCAGGGGATGTACTGTCTCCCAGGCTGTTTGATATTTACACTGATGATCTGAGTGATACGTCGATCATTTTGTGAAGAAAATGTCTTGTTGTAGTGTTGCTGCGGCTCTACAGACGTTCCCACAACAGGTGGTGAACAGATGGCCTGCGTCAGCAGACGATGGCACTCATCAGGAAGACAGACCACTGAATATAGACATTTTCTTCAGGACGATAATCTCTGAAATCAAGAGTATCTAGTGCTACAGGATTTTGAAGTTTTTCTGTTGCTATCATTACGTCCCCCCCCCCCCCCCCTCTCTCTCTCTCTCTCTCTCTCTCTCTCGGATCACACATCTGTCTCAGCCACATCAGGGAAGTGGAAATGAGACCTTAACCCTTACAGTTCTTTCCCAGCGTAAGAGGAAGAAGACGAAGTGGAAAAGGAGGCAAGGAAGACGGTGGTGAAGGTGGAAAGAAGATGCAACTCGAGAAGTGGAGGGAGGGAAGTGGAAGAGGAGCAGAAGAGGAGTAATACGGTGTTAATGAGGAAGGTGGGAGTCAGAGAACGATCAGAGATGGAGGAGGAGGAGGAGGAGGAGGTAAAGGAGGAAGAGGAGGAGGAGGAGGGTGAGAGCTGTGTGGGGTGGTGGAAGTGGGGAATGGCCATGTGTGGCGCTGGGTGCAAGGGGAGATAAGTACGACAACCGGTCTCACCCCCAAGGACAGTGGGAGGAGCTACTCCCATGGGGATCTCCCTCCTCAGGACACGTGAGGGGAAAGTCCTTCAGCCTTTGGGAATCCACTGCGGTCGGGGGGGGGGGAATCTTCATTCCTGGGAGTCCCTGGGAGGCTGGGAATTCTCAGAAGTCCGTGTGGGAGGCTGCTGGCGTCCAGCTGAGGACCCAAAAATGTAGGCGTCCATCAGCGTCGGTGGCTCGACGGTGGAACGAACTTCAGTCCCTCTTAGATTCCAGGGGAGAGCGTCCCACACTGAACACGGCGGCGATGGCAGTGCCACAGGGATGGCCACAACGAGAGGCGAGGCTACAGAGAACACAGAGGACCCAGGAACTGGGCAGAGATGGCTGACTTTGTACAATCATGTACAAGACGACTGATGCACAGAGATGAATTTTACTCGTGACCAAAAGATGGGTAAGCATGAGGATGAGAAAAATATATTCATGCCACTAACACAAAACATCTTTTGGCGGGAGAGAAACTGGATTAATATAATCAAGTCGACTTTCGAAATACGCTTTAACCGAGCCATATCTCTGTCATCATTCCAGCCTGACATATTCTCTCATCATATTCATCTTACGGCTAAAGTTTGCTAAGGTCAACGTTCACACCAACGTTGGTGTTAATCGCTTTATGAACACGTAAGTTTCAGAGTGGTAATAATAGACGAAACTCACAAACGCACTGCATGAACCAGCCATCCATCAGGTCAGGCAATTCAGTGACACCCCAAAGGCTTAATTACGCCGATACAAACTGGATTACAATGATCTAAAGTCGAGTCTAATTACTTACACAAACTGCCAAAATCATTAATCGCATAGTTCATGAAGTTGGATATATATATATATATATATATATATATATATATATATATATATATATATATATATATATATATATATATATATATATATATTATCCCTGGGGATAGGGGAGAAAGAATACTTCCCACGTATTCCCTGCGTGTCGTAGAAGGCGACTAAAAGGGGAGGGAGCGGGGGGCTGGAAATCCTCCCCTCTCGTTTTTTTTTTTAATTTTCCAAAAGAATGAACGGAGAATTGGGCCAGGTGAGGGTATTCCCTCAAAGGCCCAGTCCTCTGTTCTTAACGCTACCTCGCTAATGCGGGAAATGGCGAATAGTTTGAAAGAAAAGAAAAGAAAAGATATATATATATATATATATATATATATATATATATATATATATATATATATATATATATATATATATATATATATATATATATATATTCCTATGAGTCCACGGGGAAAATGAAACATGATAAGTTCCCAAGGGCACTTTCGTGTAATAATCACATCATCAGGGGAGACACAAGAGAGAAATATAAGTCCGTTGATATACATCGAAGAGACGAAGTCGTATATGTATATCAACTGACTTATATTTCTCTCTTGTGTCTTCCCTGATGATGTGATTATTACACGAAAGTGCACTTGAGAACTTATCGTGTTTAATTTTCCCCGTGGACTCAGAGGAATATCTTGATCACGCGCAAAATTGTGATCCTTTCTAACATATGTATGTATATATATATATATATATATATATATATATATATATATATATATATATATATATATATATATATATTTCATACTATTCGCCATTTCCCGCGTTAGCGAGGTAGCGTTAAGAACAGAGGACTGGGCCTTAGAGGGAATATCCTCACCTGGCCCCCTTCTCTGTTCCTTCTTTTGGAAAATTAAAAAAAAAAACGAGAGGGGAGGATATATATATATATATATATATATATATATATATATATATATATATATATATATATATATATATATATAATGAAAATAATGGTTCATAAACCTACAAGGCCGGCAATAAAGCAAAGTATCATAGAAATGACTTAATAATAGAAAATGAATGCAAAGAAAATGAGGTAAATGGTATTAACCATCAAACTGATGAACTTAGTTTTAGATGTTGACTAACAAGATGCCTCGGCAGCTGAAAAGGTCAGAGAAGTAAGACTAAAGTAGAGATAGTACTGATAAAGGAAGAAATAAAGTGAAAATAAAACTAGAAATAAGGTGCTTAAGGCAAGACGGACGGCGTGTATCCCTAGCCTTATACCTGAATAACACAAACTGGCATCTCTCTGAACCCTACCACCCCCTACCACATTTTCAGTGAAGGCTGTCTAGTGTCTTGAGCTTACGACATAGCACAGTCGCCAAAGTCTTGAACTTATAACACACGAAAATTCTGCAATGAGTTTGAGTCTACAAAATATCCCACCACTGTGGTCGTTGTGCTCAGAGGTCACACCACGAGTCGTTGTGCCCTGAGGTCACCACTGGGGTCGTTGTGCCCTGAGGTCACACCAATGTGGTCGTTGTGCTCTGAGGTCACACCACTGGGGTCGTTGTGCTCTGAGGTCACCACTGTGGTCGTTGTGCTCTGAGGTCACATCACTGGGGTCGTTGTGCTCTGAGGTCACACCAATGTGGTCGTTGTGCTCTGAGGTCACACCACAGGGGTCGTTGTGCTCTGAGGTCACCACTGGGTCGTTGTGCTCTGAGGTCACCACTGTGGTCGTTGTGCTCTGGTCATCACTGGGTCGTGTGTCTGAGTCACACCACTGTGGTCGTTGTGCTCTGAGGTCACACCACAGGGGTCGTTGTGCTCTGAGGTCATCACTGTGGTCGTTGTGCTCTGAGGTCACACCACTGTGGTCGTTGTGCTCTGAGGTCACACCACGGGTCGTTGTGCCCTGAGGTCACACCACTGGGGTCGTTGTGCTCTGAAGTCACACCACTGTGGTCGTTGTGCTCAGAGGTCACACTACGGATCGTTGTGCCTGAGGTCACACCACTGGGGTCGTTGTGCTGAGGTCACACCACTGTGGTCGTTGTGCTCTGAGGTCACATCACTGGGGTCGTTGTGCTCTGAGGTCACACCAATGTGGTCGTTGTGCTCTGAGGTCACACCACAGGGGTCGTTGTGCTCTGAGGTCACACCACTGTGGTCGTTGTGCTCTGAAGTCACACCACTGTGGTCGTTGTGCTCTGAAGTCACATAACAGGGGTTGTTATGCTCTGAGGTCACACCACTTGGATCGGTGTGTTCCCAGGTCACACTAGAAATGCCTCTTGTTGGCAAGTGGCGTCAAGCATGAGCCTCAGCCAAATGGCGTCAAACGAGATGCTGTCAAGTGAAGGGGTGAGGGTGAGGTGGGTGGGGTGGGGTGCTGTTGTCAAGTGCTGTCAAACAAGCAGGTCAGTCAAGCGAGTGGATCCGGACAGTCATGAGGACGTATCTCTGGGACTTTCCCGCACTGACGATGGTAAACCCTAACAAGTTACAACGTGTAAGCTTGGCTGAAGACATGTGGCTTTTTCCATCCATTTCCCACACATGTGGTCGTCTCGACCACACTACCAATATGTGGGTTCGAATCCACGTACCGGAGGTGGGCCTAATGCCTCAGAAACGAATACATCATTTCGCCATCTATTTAAGGAAAAATACTTCACGTAACCACATCTCATGACTTAAGTAACCATATTAATAAGCCAGTATACATATTCATCAACAGTGAAATCTAGCTATTATGCGATAATCACCAAATCAAAGAGTATTTGCTAAAAACAATCTGACCTTAAATTTTGAAGAAAAAAATAAGTATATTCTGTCTCCAGCACTTTGCAGCTCAAGCATTATAGAAAACGTAGTAAAGAGGGGAGACAGAAGTATTTGTCTTACGTACACAGTAGCTCAGATACTAGTGTGCAATAGGCATGTGACGCAGGGTGGGCCTGATGTAGGTTATCATTTGGGTGCACAAGTCTGCTGGGCGTGGAAGGTCGGCGATAAGGTTGAACGAACCCCCTTAGGCCCAGTGCTGAGGTCCCTCACCACCCTTGGGCGTCGGGCCGCCCAAGAGCATAGGGCGCACACTTCCTGAGTTGTGTAGGGAGGTTTAGACTCAAACAATAAACAACGTTCCCGAAATGTTCGTTCAATGTGTCAGCTTCTGGGAATAGAAAACGGCAGGGGGTCGTGCACATTAATATTTATAATGCTCGTGCTCCTCTCGTCAACACTCAAATGCGTTCATTCCCTATGATGATGATGATAATAATAATAATAATAATAATAATAATAATAATAATAATAATAGCAATAATGATAAAAATAATAATAATAATAACAATATTGATAATGGTGCCGTCCTTGTAGCAGTCTACAACAGATCGAGGTGGGTCGATGCGACTGGTAGTGTGGGGAACTGCATCCCTGGGGACGAGGGATCTCTGGTAATAAGAGGTGACGGTGGAGAGAATGATGCAGCAGCTTTATCCCGAACACGTTGGATGAGGGCCAAGTGATGGTTTTGAAGAGAGAGAGAGAGAGAGAGAGAGAGAGAGAGAGAGAGAGAGAGAGAGAGAGAGAGAGACGGGAGGACCAGTGTGTTGAGTACTGCTTGCTAGCTGGCGTAAGAGGGAGTAAAGATAGTCTTGCATTGTATGTATGTATAGCTATCTCTGTTCATGACTCATCTCCCTCAACGTATTTTACAAGCTTTTAAATCAAACTGAAATCAAATTTGATTACATTAATTACCCTCAGAGTATCTCCTGTAACCCCCCCCCCCCTTTTTTTTGTATTAAAAATAATCTTATTTGCCGGAGCTGAGTTAATGATTACGTCGTTCACTTTAGCAAAATAAACTATGTAGTTCATGTATATTGGCGAGACTTAAGTGGTCAAATAAACGCTTTGTTCGCTCTCATGGTGTAATGTCCGACCCTTGGAGGAGGTGGGGCGTTTTTAAGGACCATGTTACGACCTTTGGAGGAGGTGGTGCGTCTTTTAAGGACGGCGGTACGACCCTTGAGCATGATGATACGAACCTAGAACACGGTAGTTCGACCCTTCAGCACTACGGAACGACCCTTAGGTATGGTCGAACACCCCCCCCCCCCCCCCCTGCCCGTGAGTCGAACAACAGATTGTTTCTTTTACAGACGATGGATTTTACAAAATATCATCTGCCTTATTTCTTGATTCTTCCTTTAAGTTCGTGAGGACATGACGAGATCTACAATAATCCTGACCGAAAATTCAGTCACTCTTTTCGCAAATGAGGTTCAGTTGGGTTGCAGGAGTCACGGTCCTCACTACCTCAATCCTGATGAGGTTCAGTTCCTCATGCCCGTCTTGGGTGAACCTCGGTCAAAGCAGTGAAATCCAAGGTCTTGTGATTTTGGGGCTGGCAGAAAATTCAACACGAACTTTGTCGTCGAAATGTCCAACATAAAACGATTGCTCAAAGTTACCATCATTGGAGAAGCTGCAACGTCATCTACCAAGGGAGACAGGCACGTTTGGCAGTGATGCCTGCCTCATTCCTCATGCCAAACAGACGGATGCAAGGGGCACGAAAGGGTCATGAGGGTAAGCAGTGGGGGAGTTGAGAGAGTGAGGGCATGACGTAAGAGCTGGTAATGAGGAGAGTCAGTGTGTATGTGCGTAAAGGCCAGGATATAAGCATCGTGACCAGCCATGAGGAAACTGTTGATTTACATTACTCCTCCCTTCCCACTAGATGGCCCCGCAACCATTTGTTTTGTAGTCACGTTGTTTCCAGGCCAACTGCGGGGCGTCATGCTGCCTCCCTGACCAGCTGTGTGGCGTCAAAGTGGCTCCCTGATCAGCTGCGTGGCGTCAAACTGGCTCCCTGCCAAGCTGCGTGGCGTCAAACTGGCTCCCTGACCAGATGTGGGCGTCTCTCTGGCCCTCTCAGACAGCTGGAGATTCCATATGGAACACACCTTTGCAGCATCCGTGACATGACGTCACAACAGCAGACTACATATAATTTTCGCCCCCCCCTTCCCCCTTCCTCAAAGAGCCTGAATTCCTCCTGAACGAAAAAAAAAAGGAGTGTGGAAATAAGACAAAGTGACATAATGTGAAGTAATCAACCAAGGAAATTGAAATGATCGGTTTGGCAACCCAACGTGATTACAGTCACGCAGTAAACAGACGAGACGCAGCTGTGAGTCAGTTATGTACCCTACCTTCTCGGAGGCAATTACCGAGCCCGTGGTGGGATAGTATAGTATCCAACATCCACTAAGAAATTCCGGGCAGTTTATATGGGTAAATCCTGGTCGAGCAGTTGTAGAAAACGCGAGCACGGAACGGCCTGACGACGAGGAGGACGAGGGTCTTTTGCTTGGCCACATAAAAAACAAAAACTCACGCCCAGAGACCTGGCTGCCCTCCAGCTACCAAAAAATCCAGCTAAGACATTGATGGGCTACTCACTCAAGTGAACTGACAGCACCAGAGAACAAGAAGTCTCGTGCAATTGAGAATTAGGATGTTTAGTTATTATTGGAATTTGTTACGAGGCAGGCCACGTTATTTCTGCTACTGTGAGTAGCCTTAGATATCTAAGCAGTTGTGTTAGGATACATGCCACATTATTTCTGATACACGCGTAGCCTTAAGTGTTTAATATCAAGGAGACGTCCGCGGACCCATGCATAATGAATGATTATGTTAGTGGTGTTGCAACCAGTTAGATATTTAGGTTCCAGTTACGGCGTGTTTACGCACATCTAATTGTAACGTTATGTGTACTCATGTCATTCTATTTAGGTACTGAATGTAAGGTTATTTGCCTTCCCTTAGCCTACAGGGAAGTGAGTAGTCAAAGTATGCTTGGCAGTCCATTGGCCTAGTCGGGTCATTAATGTATGAATGAAGGGGTTTTATTTAAACCATACAATATTCTTGTATCGGTATTGTATATTCCCCCCTCCCCCCTCCTTTTTTTCAAACCTCTCTCTCTCTCTCTCTCTCTCTCTCTCTCTATATATATATATATATATATATATATATATATATATATATATATATATATATATATATATATATCCCTGGGGATAGGGGATTAAGAATACTTCCCACGTATTCCCTGCGTGTCGTAGAAGGCGACTAAAAGGGGAGGGAGCGGGGGGCTGGAAATCCTCCCCTCTCGTTTTTTTTTTTAATTTTCCAAAAGAAGGAACAGAGAATTGGGCCAGGTGAGGGTATTCCCTCAAAGGCCCAGTCCTCTGTTCTTAACACTACCTCGCTAATGCGGGAAATGGCGAATAGTTTGAAAGATATATATATATATATTCCTATGAGTCCACGGAATATCTTGATCACGCGCAAAATTGTGATCCTTTGTGAGTTTGAATGGAGAAAAACTGGAGGAAGTGAAGTGTTTTAGATATCTGGGAGTGGATCTGTCAGCGGATGGAACCATGGAAGCGGAAGTGGATCATAGGGTGGGGGAGGGGGCGAAAATTTTGGGAGCCTTGAAAAATGTGTGGAAGTCGAGAACAGTATCTCGGAAAGCAAAAATGGGTATGTTTGAAGGAATAGTGGTTCCAACAATGTTGTATGGTTGCGAGGCGTGGGCTATGGATAGAGTTGTGCGCAGGAGGATGGATGTGCTGGAAATGAGATGTTTGAGGACAATGTGTGGTGTGAGGTGGTTTGATCGAGTAAGTAACGTAAGGGTAAGAGAGATGTGTGGAAATAAAAAGAGCGTGGTTGAGAGAGCAGAAGAGGGTGTTTTGAAATGGTTTGGTCACATGGAGAGAATGAGTGAGGAAAGATTGACCAAGAGGATATATGTGTCGGAGGTGGAGGGAACGAGGAGAAGAGGGAGACCAAATTGGAGGTGGAAAGATGGAGTGAAAAAGATTTTGTGTGATCAGGGCCTGAACATGCAGGAGGGTGTAAGGAGGGCAAGGAATAGAGTGAATTGGAGCGATGTGGTATAAAGGGGTTGACGTGCTGTCAGTGGAGTGAATCAAGGCATGTGAAGCGTCTGGGGTAAACCATGGAAAGCTGTGTAGGTATGGATATTTGCGTGTGTGGACGTGTGTATGTACATGTGTATGGGGGGGGGGGGGGGGGGGGTTGGCCCATTTCTTTCGTCTGTTTCCTTGCGCTACCTCGCAAACGCGGGAGACAGCGACAAAGTATAAAAAAAAAAAAAAAAAAAAAAAAAAAAAAATATATATATATATATATATATATATATATATATATATATATATATATATATATATATATAATTAGATGATCCTGTAAACTCTTAGGTCAATTGACGACATTCTTCCCCAGCGCGGTCCTTTAAGCAGGAACGTCAATAAGGCCGGTGATCCCAGTGCAAGGCGAGAGGGTTGCGTCATAATGGTGGTCTGTGAATACGAAACTGATCAACATCTTAACCTCAGTAATTTGATATCCAATGGTTAGTGAACAGTGAACGATGGATTCTGAATTTCAACTTCATTTTCAACTTGTCTTTGTAATCTTAACATTATGAAATGGAATAGGTATTACGAAAAGGATCAGATTGCGATTTTAATGTTTGCTATACCGGAGTTTCGATTCGCACCTCAGTAATTCACTATTGAATGAACTCACCAATGACCAGCAACAATAATCTTCGATTTTCTTTCATTCATTGTTGTGGTTGAGACATAAGTTTGGGTTATAAAAATAATCCAGATATGCTAAAATTCATTAGAATATTTTGGATGCTATAGCGAGGTTCTGCAGAAGACAAGAGCGACATCTGTTGAGTAAATCACGAGTTAACATCAGCCGCTCCCACCAACCGCCGCACCAATTTGTTTGTAGCCATTTTTGGCTTTAACTGTGTAATGTCCATTAAAACGACTCTGAACAACGACCGCCAAGGCACAAACCATCATAACTTGTCAATCAGCGAATATAAAAGGCTTTGTTTAATAAGTATACTGACGCAATAGTATATTAAGATCTAAAAACAGCAAACTCTAAACATATGGGCGATTACTATGGCATCGAGGAACTGTTACTTGGCAATATCATCCCATGGTATTCTCAGCTACTGACAGGAGAAAAAATCAAATCTTATATCTGACACAGCTGCGCTCACAGAGAAAGATTACAAAAAATCCAGCCGACAATAACATCATAGAATGTCCGGTCTGACCAGAGAACGTTTGGCGAAGGTCTGACGCACATACTGAGGGGGGGGGGGGTAAGGAAGGGTGTGCGAGATGTAATGGTGGAAGGTTGAGGGAGCGATGGGGGGTGAGGGAGTGGTGGGGTTGGTGAAGAGGAAGTGGTACTGTAGTGTGGGGTTAGGGAGTGGTGGAGGCTGTTTTCGTTTTCGCTGCAGGACTGATTTTTTTTTTTTTTTTTTTTTTTGGTAGACGTGGTGACACTAGCGAGTTATTGTGGGGAGGGAGAATGAGTAAATGAAGGGGTGCTGTAACAGTGGCCATGGTGATGGTGATGATGAAGCTCGTTAAGAGAAAGCTAACTTCTGGAAGTTAATTCGATACAGAGAGAGAGAGAGAGAGAGAGAGAGAGAGAGAGAGAGAGAGAGAGAGAGAGAGAGAGAGTATGTTTCAGAAAAGGCGAGGTTGTCATGATACACCCTCAGTAAAGGTCACGAGGCTTACACTACCTACACTGGTGCGTATGCGTACGTCAGGTTTGCAAATAGGTTAGTTAGGTTTGTTCATGCATAAATCAAGTGTGCGTATGCGTATGGACCACGAGAACAGAAACATCAGTCATTAACAACAGTAAGAAAAGCTTGAAAAACGAAAGCAACAGATCTTAGTGAAGGCAACAGAACAGCAGCAGCGGTTTTAGTGTAATAACATTGAACTAACAGGAACAAACAACAGCATTGATAACAAACACTTCATGCCAACAGTAGCCTATTCAACTAGTCAGGAGGAAGTTACGAACGCACATTGTACTAACCCGGAAATTTTGGTCAGTCTCTTAAGCCTTCATCGGTCTCTCGGCTTCTTCTAACCTTTGACCCCCCTCATTCAAACACACACTCGCACGCACAACATACATAAACACAAGCAGACTGATGTCATGTTACAATATACGTTGGCATGAAAGCAAACATTGGTGTAAGCTAATAAACGATTCACAGTTTACACTATGTGAACACTAACCTCTTCAAGCCCTACGGTACGACCCATGAACACGACGGTACGACCCTTGAGCACGACGGTACGACCCTTGGGCACGACGGTACGACCCTTGGTTATGGTAGCCAAGCTTTTCAAGTGCTTTACAGGATATATCAACATGTTTTTTAATGAGCTTATTAAGTAAACACACCGAGTGCATCGTAGCCAACACAAATCATCCCTGTGAACTCGAGTCTACTTGACTTGGTGAACATATAGACTAAAAATTTCCTTTTTATGTATTAAAGACAAATACGTTAACCTCGAAGGGATACTACCGCTGAACGAGGCACACAAAATATGCAATCCACATACACAAATAATGCACCTTACACAGGAAATTACCGTCTTTATCTAATCAGTATTATTCTTTGTCTTCACAACTGAAATTAGTTACCTCTTGTCTTGTTCGGGTGATTATCAAAGCTTAAACACCTCCCACTACAGCAAATCCTTCTCTAGCCTCTTGAATCACATTCATACAAGAAACTCCGTAAACTCGATCCTATTCCACCCCCCCCCCCCTCCATTTCTAGACATCACTGAATATCATTGTTAATCGTTGGTCGATTTCAGTTCATTAATCCTGGTTGTTCTCTAAACTGGTTGATAACATTACTACTCCAATCTGTTGTTTTCATTTCCTACTCCCCCAGTCTCTGTATTCGGTCCCCAATCCTACCTGGCAACGGCTTTGTGCCGTCCTACCTGTCCTTGATTTTAACTCCAATTCCTGTCCGTCATTGTCTCTATCTCCCAATCCTCACCGTTACTGGCCTTATTCCCAAGCCCCTGCAAAATACTGTATCTCTGGCTTACTTCACCTCAGTGGCTAAGACTCCACTTCGCTCAACAAGTCCACTGAGACTTGACCCAACACAAGCGACCAGCCCGTAGCAGCTCCAAGGGCGGTGTCCTAGTCCTTAGGAGGGTTGGGACTTGGTTGGGCGTCACCGAACTGTCCTGGCGTAGCCCCTCTGTCTTACATAAGGCGGCCTGGACCATGAAGAATAATGCCGCCTAAGTTTACAAATATCCTAGTAGGCTTCTTCAAACCAAAAACAAAATCAGATACTGTCAGATTCGTATGCAAAGATTAAATGCTATAATTTCCATGCCGTCTACATGCTATCTGCTTATTGCTAGGAAATCAATCTCAACAGTTAACGGCGTGTACAACACCTGGAATACTGCTATACTCTGTCCGCTCGCGAGGGAAGGGCATGACAAAGCCTACACATTTCCTAAGTAACACCTTCATGACACATGTTCAATCACAACATTAGGCGAAATGACTGTTATTAAAAGTAATTACAATGGTTACTGTCCTAAAGCTTACATGGAAATTGCTCTCGTTGTGCCAATTGTAAAGAAAACTTACCAATTTTCCAATTACCGCTTCGCATTTCCTCATCATCCCAAATTTCCTCCATAGCCTTAACTGTCTACTAGCGTAGGATATTAGTGTTACATCATATCCATACGGAAGCAAAAGTAAATAAATCTAATGACTAGCAAATATCTGTAAACAAATAAAGAGGAGGTGAAACCTCACCTAGGTCAGCAGGACGCGCGGGAGGTTTAAAACCCAGGCAGGCGTCATGCCCGGCGGCAGGTGAGCGACACTCCAGTCATAGATAATAACACTTCACTGCACCTCTTTCCTCCACACGGCACCCTTAAACAACACTTCTTATCCTGGCCCTCCTACTCAACCCCTCCTCTTTCTGAAGTTGGTTAAAGAGAAAAAGCTCAGGAGGCAAAGAGTGGTCCCTTGGGCGGGTCGAGGAAATAGTGACTATCGCGCGCCCTCCAGACTCTCAAGTGAGCTTGGAGGAGTAGAGGCTCTGTCCCGATGCCATGCGGTGGCCACTTACCACATTTCTCGCCACTTTTGCGTCACTTCCTCTAGCCTTATACCACTCCCTGGAGATCTCCAAAACTTTACATGACGCAAGAGAACGGACATGTGACATTTTATAGCAGAGACTATCCGCTGGGAAGGACTTACGAGGAGGGTATCAAGAGATGGATACCATCACGACAACATTTTCGACCGTTGCGGCCCTGGTCACGTGATTGCCCCCGGCGGTCAGTTGGAGGAAGAGAGGAGGAAGATGCTCAGCAGCTGGAGAAAAAAAAAAATAAAAAAAAACACGAAGAAAGGAAGAGAAGAATGAAAATCACTGGACTATATATACATATCCATTTGATGATAACACCGAAGGAAGATGTAAGACCTCTTAATGTCACGTTTCCCCGCTGTGAATCATATTTATCAAAGAAGAAAACATCAAAAAGCACATATAAATTAGATATGATAAGCAAGAAGAGAAGAGTGGGTGATTCAATGTGTGAAGATGACGCAGCCGATAAGGAGGGCGAGACTAGATTAGTGCGGCTGCGGAGTAAAACGCTCATTAAAGTGATTGTAAAGTAAATGTGAAAGGGTAGTCTATAATGACCTTAAGTTTGGGAGAATTTTTATGATGTGGGGAAGGTGAGGGAGATGAGAATAGGGCGAGAGAGGAATATAGTAGAAGAATGACTAGGAAACGAACATACGCACGGACGGACAAAAACAAACGACGCGAGATGAATAAAATATGAGACTTGCAATAATTACCTTAATTACTAGCTTAATGTTGGGGCTGGGGTGACAAACACACTTTAAAACGAGATAACAAGTAATAATGATGACAACATATAGATTAGTGCGGTAAGATAATCAATCTCTGCATACAAATCAACTTACGTTAAAAACTTTCAACTACCGAACTAGTAAATCCTTCCATGGAAATAATAATGTTGAAGAAAAAGTACCGTACCTCATTTGAAGTAAAACGTTTGCCTTCGAGTATGTGTATTCATTACAGCTAATGTAATAAAACAATCTTAGAATAGCTGCTTAGATCGAGATTATCTAAACCCTGAATATTTTAAACAGTTGTATCAGATCACACTTTTCCAAGCTAGTTGGCTTTCAAAGACTTTTGACCCCAGGAATCATCACAGTACCTTGCCCCTTCTGTTTATCCACCCCCACCCCCACCCTCACCCCACCCGCCATGCAGGATGAGCAAAACTGAACTCAATATTCAAGGTGGTGAGGCACCAGTGAACTGTAAATTATGAGGATCAAATTCTTAGAGTTGATTTCTACTGACCTACCTATGAATACTAGAATTTTCTTACCACTCTTCACTGCCTCTGTGCATTGCTTCCTTGGCTTCAGGTAGCCTAATTTACCTTTTCCAGCTCAACAGAGTTCACAGTCCAGCATGTCTACCCGATTTTACTCTCGGTGTATAAAACTATGCATTTGTCGATATCAAAATCTATTTACCGCCTGCGAACTCAATCCCTCAGTTTGTCAATGTCAGCCTGTCTATAAACATTCAGTTGTAGATATATTTCCCAGCATTGTATCGTCTGTGAATCTTATTAAATGTCTTACCTCAAAGCCCGTTATCAATATTAGGGCAGAACCGTTTCCAAAATTGATCTCTACGACACCCCACTTGCTACATCTGATCCCTACGGCACTCCACTTGCTGCGTCTGACCCCTACGGCACTCCACTTGTTACGTCTGATCATTTCCAGACCACAGAATCTGCCCGACCTGCCTTACGTGACAGCTTCTTTCGTAAATATAAATAGATGACGTCAATCGTTCCTGTGATCATGTATGTTAATTATATCATAAAAGAAAAATGAATCCGAACTAGTTTCGTCCATCGCGTTCTCTAGAACACAGAACAGATATTCAAAGACTGAAGAAAATCAACATGAGCCTTGCACAACAATCGACTCAACATGAATCTTACACCATTTCCTGATTGACTGATAGTGGATACGTGTTCAAGTGATATGACAGTATTTCTGAGAAGGAGAGAGAAGGGGGGATGGGGGTTGGGGGACCCACATAGTGAGACAATGTGCAGGATGATCTGGTGTCTATTATGATGTCTATCCTGTCTTGGTAACAAAGGTACGCGAGACTCAAGGACACAGAGCAGGTTCTCGGGGCGGGAGAGACTATCTCGTAGAGGTTGGGCCGCCTCCAGGAGGTTTGGGAGGAAAAACTAGACAACCCTGAAAATGCTAAGATGGTACTGACCCAGCCCGTAACGCGTGATTACCTTGTTGTAATTAGCTATTTGTACTGTTCGAGGAGGGAGTCCTACACCCGTAGGTCCCCATCTCTTGTACTGCACGGAGAGGGAGTTCTACACTGGTGGGGCTCCATCTCTTGTACTGTACGGGGAGGGAGTCCTACACTGGTGGGGCTCCATCTCTTGTACTGTACGGAGAGGGAGTTCTACACTGGTGGGGCTCCATCTCTTGTACTGTACGGAGAGGGAGTTCTACACTGGTGGGGCTCCATCTCTTGTACTGTACAGAGAGGGAGTTCTACGCCGAAGAAAATGTAGGATATTTCCCAATTATCTAAGAAAACGTTAGAACATTTCTCAAGCCCGTGGGACAAACCAAGGTACTTCTCAAGTATCTAGGGGAAAGTTTAGATGCTTTCTAAGTATCTAGGGTGCAGATAAGATACTCTTCAGGTATGTAAGATGAAATTAGGATACGTCTAAATGATCTAGGGAAAATTGCCATTTTTAATGAACTGCTCACTTATGTCTCGTAATGTATACTTCGAATTATCTTTGAATTTTACAACACTCAGGTGTACGCAATGCTGTAGGGTGGGAGACCAGCTATGATGGTGAGGTGTGTTACGTCTTCTGTGTGCGTTATCAGCAGAAGCAGCAAACTGGCATGAGTATCTGTGGCCCAGCCTGACTTGGATGACAGCAAGAGCCAAGAGCAGTGGCTGCTGCCGGAGACCAGGACGCCCTTCCGGGTGAAGTGGACGTCTGACGAGTTGTGGTGTTGTGGAGGGGAGGGCTGCAGGGAAGGGATGCAGGGGAGGGCTGGGAACAAAGGTCTGGGGGGCAGAGGGAGAGAAAGAGAGAGAGACAGGAGGGGAACAACAAAGACGGGAGGAGAAAGAGTGAGAGGGAGACACACACCCACACAGAAAAACAAAAACATGGAGAAAGAGAGAAAGACAAAGACGTGAGGAGAGAGAGAGAGAGAGAGAGAGAGAGAGAGAGAGAGAGAGAGAGAGAGAGAGAGAGAGAGAGAGAGAGAGAGAGAGAGAGAGAGAGAGAGAGAGAGAGAGAGAGAGACCTTTGACCCTGTAGCCAAGAAGCAAGACATGACACACTGACATACTCGGGGTCACACCAGAATCACTTCAGCCGGAGCGGTGACCTCAAAGAACGCAGACGGCGACGGAGAACGAGCACAAACGACAAACAAAAGACAAAGGAACACAACATAAAGCCAAAGATTTATAAATCAAAGCATCCCCTTCTCACAACTAGACTCATCCAATCAGGGTAATCTGCAGCTCATTAAATCACAAGAAATTTGCTCCTGCCATGACATCAGGGCGTCGAGACCTCAGTGAGGTCAAAGGTTGTGTCCCAGAGGTCAGGGCGGGTCTACTCGCCTCAGAGTGACCCCGACCCTGGCCCGGGGTCAACCTCGCTAGAGCGACTACGACGGGATGTGGCGAGACGGGACACGAGAGACGACTGACTATATACCAGACACACACACACACACACACACACACACACACACACACACACACACACACGACATCAACGGATGAATGAAAGGGAAAACGAACAGTAAGACGGACACGAAGGGAACACACACACACACACACACACACACACACACACACACACACACACACACACGGTACGACCCGGGGACAATCGGCCCAGAATTTCCCAGGAAGTGGAGGAGGAGACGGGGGAGGGGGGGGGGGGGGGGTGTAGGGGAAGTGGGGGTTTGATGAATGACCTAAGGCCCGCTTCCCCCAGCAGCCCCCCCCCCCCCTTTCCTCCTCCTTCACGAAAACATTTCATTTGGTAGGTATTGATTTCAGGTCGGCCGTACCGTGCGGTTACACCACTGGTGAGGCCTGCTGTGAGGTGGTCTGCTTACACCACCAGAGATGAGGTTGTGATACCTCGGCAAATTCACACTGTGTACATGTGCGCCAGTACAGAGGTGTTGTTATCTCGAGAGGAATGTTGTTGTTGTTGTGAGTTCACTTCACAACACTAAACAGGTGAACCACGAGAGAGAGAGAGAGAGAGAGAGAGAGAGAGAGAGAGAGAGAGAGAGAGAGAGAGAGAGAGAGAGAGAGAGAGTAGCTCATCATTCAAGTCGTTGAGGCGCCTCAAGTGGCAAACATCTCTCCAGAGTGTCTCTCATTTCCACTGAATCGTCAAGTTTCTGTCTTTATCGAAAATGAACAAAACTTCCGAAACATTGTGAGGAAGACTCGACAGCAACACATGGAAGACTATCGAAAATGAACAAAGCTTCCGAAACATTGTGAGGAAGACTCGACAGCAACACATGGAACACTATCGAAAATGAACAAAGCTTCCGAAACATTGTGAGGAAGAGTCGACAGCAACACATGGAACACGGGGTCCAGGAGGAACGTGCAAGCAGGTCCTGGATGGCCCACGAACAACACATCCCTGGATTCTAGCCAGGCTCTCTGTGACGCCAAATGAGAATGAGACCTAAGGGAATGGACAAACCAACTAATGACTTCAGGAAAAATGCCTGTAAACCTTTTATGACTTCGGAGGTGCACAAGACCGTCAGTTGTGGACGAGACGTAATGGTATTCCTTTGGTCGACTTTCAGACGTGTTTATGATGGCATCAAGTAGCCTTATTCGTAAGCTATTCTCAAGGGTAAGGCGATCCAGGTACCAGGCCCTATGGTCGACGTCCAGTCGCCCTAAGGACGACCTTTGTCCCTGATTGGCTTCCTGATTGGGCGTTGGCCTCGAGCAAGAGTGGGTCCGGTTAAGAGGATGTTACTGATGCTGTGAATGATCTCAGTGATGCCTCGCCGGCTCAGAGAACCCATGAGTTGATAAAGAAACCTGACGAGCGTTTGAGAGGCGATTGTGGCCATGCCCACGAGCGTCGTGGAGGTCGCCCGCTTACGTCAGAGGTGGATGGCCAGTGGAAATCTTCCGATTAGACGTTACGTTTCCCTGGATCGTTATAAGTTTCTGAAGATGGTTTGCACCCACCATTTGCCCAGTTAGTAACGCTGTTTCGTTATCTAGGACACAGTGTCGTCTGGCCAGAGGGCCTGTGAAATGGAGCCACAGACAATCTCGCTGATTTTCGGAACGCGATACATGAGCCTTCACCGGACGTGGAATGGAGACTAGCTGGAAACTATCAGTCAAACTTACGATGTCAGGTCGAGGTTCGTCAACTGTATGACTGTACTGAACCAACCAATGTCAACAGACCAGTCCTTTCTCTTCGCCACAAACAGGAGAGACCTGGAGAGCTTGTCACCCACCAGGAATGCCTTGTAGCTGCAGCTGACCAGGGGAAGCCTAGGCAACCAGTCATTCGCCTGAATGTCACTGAGAATCAGTAGAGGACGTAGCGGCTGAGGCTGGCAGCAAGGAGTCACAGCGTCCAAGTTGTTTACATGCATGACGCCCCTCCATGATGCAGGCCAGCTTGCAGCTTGTGACGTGCCCCCCCCCCCCCCCCCAACTCATATGTCGAAAAGAACCACGTAAATGCGCCGTCATGTGCGCTTGAAGCGCCATAGGGCGGGCGCAGCAGAACAGCTCCTGCCAGTACAGAAGTTGATTGATGTACGTACAAAACACCACAGCTTCTTGCCCTTACGACAGAACGGCGTGTTCCTCCCCGGAAAAAATACAGGTTTCCTGCCACACTCTCGAAGGACATTCATCAGTTTCCTAGCCACTTCATGTGGCTAATGTTTGCGTGGTGGAGAATCAACACCCACTCGGGGGAGGGTCTGATTGGCCGCCCTGCTGAGTGTCTTCCACAGTGGAGAAGGTCTAATTGACTGCCCCGAGTGTCTTCCACCGGGGAGAGGGTCTGATTGGCCGCCCTGAGTATGCTTCACAGAGAAAAGAGGCCTAATTGGCTATCCTGTGTTGCACTTGGGAGAGGGCCTGATTGCCCAATCTGGGTGTGTGCTCCTAGGGGTGGGTGGGGTTCGAGTCTGGCATGAGCGATGCTTGCGTCCTGAGCGCCGGCGGGAGAGCGAACCTTTATGAACTTCACTTTTAATCAATCCACATTCCGTTTTCTTTCGTAAAAAAAATTAGTATCGAAAAGAAGGAAAGGCATTTTTAATCCACAAATATCAAACAGCGTTTGACTTAATATTTCATCTGATTGTATGAGGCAATTATCTTGAGTGGGAGGTAAAGATATAAGAAAATGGGATGTGAAGCGGAAAGCAAATGATGATGGGTTGCAAAATGTTGAACAATTAGGAAGATGAAGTCAAATTATAAACAAAAAGAATGAGACTGCATAATGTAATCTAAAAAAAAGAAAAAACATCGGGTGGGGAAGCGTAAGAGGTTGAAGGGTGTAAAGAAAATGGGATGGATAGAGTGAAGAGAAAGAAAACGAGGGTTCCGAAGAGTAAAAAAAAAAAAAAAAAAAGTTGCCAATCATAAACTGATTGATTTTGTGGAATTGATGAAACCTCGATGGATGGATTAACAACTGGGATTACCCTGTGAGCCGACTACCATACAAGATGGAACTTATGCAGGCCCGTGTTGACTCATGATCAGTAACGCTAACCCCTCCGTGTGTGTGTGTGTGTGTGTGTGTGTGTGTGTATGATGGGTAAGATTATGCAATGCGTGTAGCTTTAGCAATTCCTTGTGTATTGCTTTTCAGATCGCCCTGTGCTGCTGGTGATGGTGTGCTCATGGTTAAAGGTGGAAATAATTGTGGCGGGAATGCGACCCACTACTGACTTGCATCATCTTCTGAGAAACCCTCATTATATTCAGCAACACACACACACACACACACACACACACACACTCACACAGAGGGGTCTTGGACAACCGCATGTTTACCATATGACGTCCTAGCTACGTCTCCGTTGTTTATCAACTGACTGTTATATTTCTCTTGTGTCTCCTCTGATGATGTGATTATTACACGAAAGTGCACTTGGGAACTTATCGTGTTTCATTTTCCCGTGGACTCATAGGAATATCTTGATCACGCGTAAAATTGTGGTCCTTTCCAATATATATGAGTTGGTAAACAGAGAAGAGGTAGTAAAAGCTTTGCGGAAGATGAAAGCCGGCAAGGCAGCAGGTTTGGATGGTGTTGCAGTGGAATTTATTAAAAAAGGGGGTGACTGTATTGTTGACTGGTTGGTAAGGTTATTTAATGTATGTATGACTCATGGTGAGGTGCCTGAGGATTGGCGGAATGCGTGCATAGTGCCATTGTACAAAGGCAAAGGGGATAAGAGTGAGTGCTCAAATTACAGAGGTATAAGTTTGTTGAGTATTCCTGGTAAATCATATGGAGGATATTGATTGAGAGGGTGAAGGCATGTACAGAGCATCAGATTGGGGAAGAGCAGTGTGGTTTCAGAAGTGGTAGAGGATGTGTGGATCAGGTGTTTGCTTTGAAGAATGTATGTGAGAAATACTTAGAAAAGCAAATGGATTTGTATGTAGCATTTATGGATCTGGAGAAGGCATATGATAGAGTTGATAGAGATGCTCTGTGGAAGGTATTAAGAATATATGGTGTGGGAGGCAAGTTGTTAGAAGCAGTGAAAAGTTTTTATCGAGGATGTAAGGCATGTGTACGTGTAGGAAGAGAGGAAAGTGATTGGTTCTCAGTGAATGTAGGTTTGCGGCAGGGGTGTGTGATGTCTCCATGGTTGTTTAATTTGTTTATGGATGGGGTTGTTAGGGAGTTAAATTCAAGAGTTTTGGAAAGAGGGGCAAGTATGAAGTCTGTTGGGGATGAGAGAGCTTGGGAAGTGAGTCAGTTGTTGTTCGCTGATGATACAGCGCTGGTGGCTGATTCATGTGAGAAACTGCAGAGGCTGGTGACTGAGTTTGGTAAAGTGTGTGAAAGAAGAAAGTTAAGAGTAAATGTGAATAAGAGCAAGGTTATTAGGTACAGTAGGGTTGAGGGTCAAGTCAATTGGGAGGTGAGTTTGAATGGAGAAAAACTGGAGGAAGTGAAGTGTTTTAGATATCTGGGAGTGGATCTGGCAGCGGATGGAACCATGGAAGCGGAAGTGGATCATAGGGTGGGGGAGGGGGCGAAAATTCTGGGAGCCTTGAAGAATGTGTGGAAGTCGAGAACATTATCTCGGAAAGCAAAAATGGGTATGTTTGAAGGAATAGTGGTGCCAACAATGTTGTATGGTTGCGAAGCGTGGGCTATGGATAGAGTTGTGCGCAGGAGGATGGATGTGCTGGAAATGAGATGTTTGAGGACAATGTGTGGTGTGAGGTGGTTTGATCGAGTAAGTAACGTAAGGGTAAGAGAGATGTGTGGAAATAAAAAGAGCGTGGTTGAGAGAGCAGAAGAGGGTGTTTTGAAATAGTTTGGGCACATGGAGAGAATGAGTGAGGAAAGATTGACCAAGAGAATATATGTGTCGGAGGTGGAGGGAACGAGGAGAAGAGGGAGACCAAATTGGAGGTAGAAAGATGGAGTGAAAAAGATTTTGTGTGATCGGGGCCTGAGCATGCAGGAGGGTGAAAGGAGGGCAAGGAATAGAGTGAATTGGAGCGATGTGGTATACCGGGGTTGACGTGCTGTCAGTGGATTGAATCAAGGCATGTGAAGCGTCTGGGGTAAACCATGGAAAGCTGTGTAGGTATGTATATTTGCGTGTGTGGACGTATGTATATACATGTGTATGGGGGTGGGTTGGGCCATTTCTTTCGTCTGTTTCCTTGCGCTACCTCGTAAACGCGGGAGACAGCGGCAAAAAAAAAAAAAAAAAAAAAAAAAAATATATATATATATATATATATATATATATATATATATATATATATATATATATATATATATATATATATATATATATATATCCCCTTGCCTCACTCTCCATTCCTTTCTCTATCCATATCGGTCACCGTTCTCTCTCGGTAACCCAGACCAATGGAAACTGTCAACGGATATTCGTGACCACTGGCAATGCTGCCCCCACCAGAGGCCACTCTCGCGTGCCCACCTCACTTCCCAGTCACCCACGCTCTCCTCCTCCATTACCTCCCCTACCCCCACCCACAATATACCTTCCCTTACCCATACCTCCCCTACCCCCTGCATAGCTACCATGGGTGTGTCGGAAATGCCATGGTTCGGAGGACCCATGTCGCAACCTGGGGAAGGTTAAGGCTTTGGCCCACACCCGTGGTTGCTAAAGTCAGGGATACACTCACCTGACCCAACAGCCTCATACATGTGCACAGATCTGGCTGACACGAACGATATATATATATATATATATATATTTTTTTTTTTTTATACTTTGTCGCTGTCTCCCGCGTTTGCGACGTAGCGCAAGGAAACAGACGAAAGAAATGGCCCAACCCCCCCCCCCATACACATGTACATACACACGTCCACACACGCAAATATACATACCTACACAGCTTTCCATGGTTTACCCCAGACGCTTCACATGCCTTGATTCAATCCACTGACAGCACGTCAACCCCTGTATACCACATCGCTCCAATTCACTCTATTCCTTGCCCTCCTTTCACCCTCCTGCATGTTCAGGCCCCGATCACACAAAATCTTTTTCACTCCATCTTTCCACCTCCAATTTGGTCTCCCTCTTCTCCTCGTTCCCTCCACCTCCGACACATATATCCTCTTGGTCAATCTTTCCTCACTCATTCTCTCCATGTGCCCAAACCATTTCAAAACACCCTCTTCTGCTCTCTCAACCACGCTCTTTTTATTTCCACACATCTCTCTTACCCTTACGTTACTTACTCGATCAAACCACCTCACACCACACATTTTCCTCAAACATCTCATTTCCAGCACATCCATCCTCCTGCGCACATCTCTATCCATAGCCCACGCCTCGCAACCATACAACATTGTTGGTACCACTATTCCTTCAAACATACCCATATATATATATATATATATATATATATATATATATATAAGATTTTCCATTTCTTTTTTGGTCCTAAGGCTAAATTTCAACACTTCATAAAATAAACAAGCCTTCACAGGCACCTCCGTCCCACGTACTCACACAGACCAACAGTAATCCCTTATTAACTATTCAGCTCGTCTGATCTAGAAACGAGCCGGCAACAGGCAAAGGCCCGTGTCGGACCAAGCAGAGGCCCAACAATTTTAAAAAAGAAAAAAAATCTGATCTAGCGATACACTCACGAAGACACTTGCCTAACCTCGCGGGTATTCATGCGCGTTATAGATCTATTTCATTTATAAACAATCAAAATTCAAGTATAGTTCTATGCAATGACGTATTGACGTAGATGCTGTCTTTCCTGAGAGGCGACCACGTCTATCATGGTACCCCAGATCTGGGAACGAGGGAGTCACCCTCCCTTCACTGGTGCTATGACCCCAGCAACGGCCGCCCACCCGCCCTAAGAATACATTAGGTTGCTCGACTCACCCTTCCCTACCGGTAACAATACCGGGCCCCAACTGGGAACAGTCCGAACAGCCAAGGGTGGGGGTTGGAGGTACACTTCCATGCAGTACAATGAGTAACAGATTTCTGTGGCCGTCCGCGTGTTCTGTTCCTGGACGTTTTATATTTTCACGATTTTTCTCCCGTTCTCTCTAGTCCTACAAATCCATTACAAAATCTGATCATTATCTTACAGCATTACGATTTCCATAACCGGTCGCAATTTTTTCTTTTATTCATGAAGTTCCTTACCTCATAATAATCAGCCGACCTGATATATATATATATATATATATATATATATATATATATATATATATATATAGAGATAGATATATAGATAGATAGATAGATAGCTTTGTCGCTGTCTCCCGCGTTAGCGAGGTAGCGCAAGGAAACAGACGAAAGAATGGCCCAATCCACCCGCATACACATGTATATACATACACGTCCACACACGCAAATATACATACCTATACACCTCAACGTATACATATATACACACAGACATATACATATATACACATGTACATAATTCATACTGTCTGCCCTTATTCATTCCCGTCGCCATCCCGCCACACATGAAATGACAACCACCTCCCCCCGCATATGCGCGAGGTAGCGCTAGGAAAAGACAACAAAGGCCACATTGGTTCACACTGTCTAGCTGTCATGTATAATGCACTGAAAACACAGCTACCTTTCCACATCCAGGCCCCACACAACTTTCCATGGTTTACCCCAGACGCTTCACATGCCCTGGTTCAATCCATTGACAGCACGTCGATCCCGGTATACCACATCGTTTCAATTCACTCTATTCCTTGCACGTCTTTCACCCTCCTGCATGTTCAGGCCCTGATCACTCAAAATCTTTTTCACTCCATCTTTCCACCACCAATTTGGTCTCCCACTTCTCCTCGCTCCCTCCACCTCTGACACATATCCTCTTTGTCAATCTTTCCTCACTCATTCTCTCCATGTGATCAAGCCATTTCAAAACACCCTCTTTTGCTCTCTTAATCACTCTCTTTTTATTACCACACATCTCTCTTACCCTTTCATTACTTACTCGATCAAACCACCTCACACCACATTTTGTCCTCAAACATTTCATTTCCAACACATCCACCCTCCTCTGTACAACCCTATCTATAGCCTATGCCTTGCAGCCATATAAAATTGTTGGAACTAACATTCCTTTAAGCATACCCAGTTTTGCTCTCCGAGGTAACGTTCTCTCCTTCCACACATTCTTCATTGCTCACAGAACCTTTGCCCCCTCTGCCACCCTGTGACTCACTTCCACTTCCATGGTTCCATTTGCTGCTAAGTCCACTCCCAGATAACTAAAACACTTCTCTTTCTCATATTTTTCTGTTTAAACTTACATCCTAATTAACTTACTTTGGTGCACTGCACATGACACCTAGAAAATGGATGTGAGCAAATATGGCCTTTTCTCCATCTTTTTCTAGCACTACCTTGCAAACACGGGAAAACAACAAGTGTATGTGGTGTGAGGTGGTTTGATCGAGTAAGTAATGAAAGGGTAAGAGAGATGTGTGGTAATAAAAAGTGTGGTTGAGAGAGCAGAAGAGGGTTTTGGAATGGTTTGGTCACATGGAGAGAATGAGTGAGGAAAGATTGACAAAGAGGATATGTGTCAGAGGTGGAGGGAGCAAGGAGAGGTGGGAGACCAAATTGGAGGTAGAAGGATGGAGTGAAAAAGATTTTCAGTGATCGGGGCCTGAACATGCACGAGGGTGAAAGGCGTGCAAGGAATAGAGTGAATTGGAACGATGTGGTATACTGGGGTTGACGTGTTGCCAATGGATTGAACCAGGGCATGTGAAGCGTCTGGGGTAAACCATGGAAAGTTTGTGGGGCCTGGATGTGTAAAGGGGGCTGTGGTATTGGTGCATTATACATGACAGCTAGAGACTGAGTGTGAACGAATGGTGCCCATGTATTTCCTGCATGTTGTAGATGGCGACTAAGAGGGGCAGGAGTGGGTGACTGGAAATCCTATTTCCTGTATAACTTTCCAAAACAGAGAACAGAGCAAGAAGCTAGGTAATGATTTTTTCCTCTAAGGCAAGTGATATCACAACCACCCCAATCTTGGAGATTGTTCCAGGTAGGAATAAGCATCAGAGATAGTTTTATCACTATGGTTTTTCTGTTTGTTTATGAATGGGGGGGTGAGGGAGGTAAATGTGTGTGTTTTGGAGAGAGGGGCAAGTATGCAGACTGTGGGGATGAAAGTGCCTCAGAAGTGAGTCAGTTGTTGTTTGCTGATGATATAGCACTTTTGGTGATTTCGAATGAGAGACTGAAGTTGGTGACAGTTCTTAAGAGTGTGAAAGTATATGTAAATAAAAGCAAGGTTATTAGGTTTAGCAGGGTTGAAGGACAAGTTAGTTGGGGTGTGAGTTTGAATGGAGAAAACTTGGAGTATGTGAAGTGCTTTAAAGGAGTGGGCATGACAGTCAATGGAACCCTAAAAGGGGAAGCGAGTCATAGGGTGGGTGTAAGGGATGAAGGCTCTATGAGTCCTGAAGAATATTTGAAAAGCGAGAACTTCACTGGGAAGGCAAAAATGGGTACATTTGAAGGAATAGTATTCCCAACAATATCATAAGGATGCAAAGCATTGGCTAAAGATAAGGATGTGAAGAAGAGGGTGGATATGTTGGAAATAAGATATATGAGGCCAACATGTGGTGTGAAGGGGTTTGACTGAATAAGTAATGAAAGGGCAAGAGAAAAGTAATAAAAAAAAAAGCATGGTCGGGAGAGCTAAAGAGAGTGCTAAAATGGTTTGGACATATGGAAAGAATGAGTGACAAAAGGTTGACAAAGAGGATAAATGTATCAGAAGTGACGGGAAAAAAGAACAAACTGGAGATGGAAGGATGGAGTGAAAAGATTTTGAGTGATCAAGTGTCTGAGCATGCAGGGGGGTGAAAGGCATTCAAGAGATAAGAGTGAATTTGGACAATGTGGTATATATTAGGGTCAAAGGGCTGTTGGTGGACTGAACCAGTGAATGTGAAGCATCCAGGGTATACCATGGAAAATTCTGTGGGGACTAATTGTGGATAGGGAGCTGTGGTTTCAGGGCATTACAAATGACGGATAGAGAATTGATGTGAGCAGATGCAGATTTTCTTTGTTCCTGGTGCTATCTCACTAATACAGGAAACAGCGATCAAGCGATGTGATGTATATATCACATGACCCCCTAAAAAGGGGGTCCTGAAGTAACACCTAGACCCTTTATGGAAAGGATCCTAATGTAATTAAGTAAATATTATGCACATTTTCATGTGCGAGGCGTGGGCTATGGATAGAGTTGTGCGCAGGAGGATGGATGTGCTGGAAATGAGATGTTTGAGGACAATGTGTGGTGTGAGGTGGTTTGATCGAGTGAGTAACGTAAGGGTAAGAGAGATGTGTGGAAATAAAAAAAGCGTGGTTGAGAGAGCAGAAGAGGGTGTTTTGAAGTGGTTTGGGCACATGGAGAGGATGAGTGAGGAAAGATTGACCAAGAGGATATATGTGTCGGAGGTGGAGGGAACAAGGAGAAGAGGGAGACCAAATTGGAGGTGGAAAGATGGAGTGAAAAAGATTTTGTGTGATCGGGGCCTGAACATGCAGGAGGGTGAAAGGAGGGCAAGGAATAGAGTGAATTGGAGCGATGTGGTATACCGGGGTTGACGTGCTGTCAGTGGATTGAATCAAGGCATGTGAAGCGTCTGGGGTAAACCATGGAAAGCTGTGTAGGTATGTATATTTGCGTGTGTGGACGTATGTATATACATGTGTAGGGGGGGGGGGGCATTTCTTTCGTCTGTTTCCTTGCGCTACCTCGCAAACGCGGGAGACAGCGACAAAGTATAATAAAAAATAATAAATAATTTTCATGTGTATATGTTATATACATAAACATAACTTTATTTACATGAATAAGCAAACAAAATACTTTGCACCATAAATATCAATGTTCAAACATGAAATTATTCTTTAATTCTAAAACCACCTACAAGAGTGAGCACTGACAACTGGCTTCTCAACCAATTGGCATGCATGAAATTCTGTGGTTGACCGAGATGTGATATTTTTTCTGGCTGCGGAGGTATGCCACCAGTGACATCTATGGATAAATGGTGTGGGGAAACATCAGCTGGATCATTTAACAGAGGCAGGAAGCATTAACTCATGAGATGAAGAGAACAAGCCTCTCTAGGTGCTTTCCATGACAAGGGGATCAGTTTAAGATGTCTTCGTACCATCAGCAATGACCTCTATTGTGTTTTATAGCACTGAACATTCACCATAGGGACAGCATGCAAATGGTAGCGCATGCACTACTCTGCTCACCAGCAAAATGAAGCATTTATGATAAAAGCACATTAAAAACTTACCCTCACAGGAATACAAGAGCCTCAAGAAAATTAAGAATTTTTTATTTATAATGGACTACATGGAACCCAATTTTGTAATCTTTGTTTCCAGAAGACATAAAAATTTAAAAACAACAATTTGCTTAACTTGAAAAATACTTTACTTTGGAGTCAACATTTCTTTGTAACAGATCTAAAATGAAAAAATTAATGTTCCCAGTACATATAGGAAGCATTTTGTACTAATGGGACAAACCCTATGGGGAATAATAAAAATTATCATGTACTTATAACCGCCTACTCATTCCAAGTGTAACTACACCTGTCTCAAATCTGGAAATAAATTTCCACGATGAAAGCCCTGCAGTTACCAACAAGGTAAAACCATGAGAGGATGTAGGAGAAGGTAGTACATATTGCCAGAACTGATGCCCTTGTGATAGCTTAAGCAATTCCTCTTCAAAAGATCACTGATTTCTGAGCAGTATGATGTGTAATGAAGCATCTTGTGTACACAAACTGTTAGGTACTGTACATCAGATGTCATACTGAAGCTGTGGCAAAATAACTTTATCAGATTTCAGTTTCATTCTACATTCTTAATATTAAAGTCACAGGGATTTTTTTCAGTTTCACATCCTGCCAACAATACCAACATGGAGAGGAAATTGCACCAATTACCAACTTCTCCACCTTCCAACTCACAACTATACTCGGGAACTCTAGCAGGAGCACCAGTGGATCATATAATATAAGATGAAAGTTCATGGTAAATAACTAATTAGTTTCATGAATACTTATGCTAACTGCACAATGTGTTTCAACTACTTAAACCTTTGGTAAACCACTATTCTGTTGGAACTCTTCAGTTCAACATAGCATAACATCCTATCTATATTCTAATTCAACAACTGAATGCATGCATCTATATCACCTTTAAATTATTAATAAAAATAGTAATAGCTGGGAAATATATATCAAACAGTATTCATGTACAGTATATTCATAAAAGTTGTTTACCATGAAAATACATCTTTTATCTAAAACAATAAGGACATTTGATCATAATTTTCTTCTTGGATACAATTGCCATTAAAAGTAAAAAGTGACAGAAAACAGAAATCACAAACATTTAAAACAATGATTATGAAAACAGCGACATAAAAAGACAGTGCAACAAGAGAAAATGAGATGCAAAATATTACATTGTAATTATTGTATAAATGAGCAACAAATGCAATAATATTGGAAAAAAAAGTTATACTCTGGAAACCTCAACAATTCAGATACTTATTTGAGCTTTAAATTTTGTTTGCTTCTCTTACACTGCTTACATGCCACTGGAATGCACAGATTACACTGGACTTTGCCAAGTGCTTGAATATCCCAAATGTGTACAAAAAATTCTTTGGAATGCATCAATACACTGAATGTTGTTGAGTGTTTGCACATTTTCAATGTAAACAAATAAATTAAACAAAGGTGTCATGTAACGTTACAAAACTGTCTTCAAAACTTCACATTGTGCTGCTTGGCTACAAAACAGAAAAGCCATCCTGAAAATAGTTCCTCGAGTGGTTGTGCATTTCCGGTAATTTAACTACTTCAATCCTAGGTTAACACCAACCAAATCATCAGCACACTGGTTACAAGAGCTTTCAAGTGCAATCAGGGCAAGTGCTGGGTACACTACAGTATTTTCCAAAAAAGACAAATTCCACATGAAATTTCAAAGGAATTATCAAAATACTAGAGATAAAATATCAAACCATGAAAAAATTATCAAGGTCAATGCAATTCCTAAATGTGATAATTCTTTCCATTAAGAATTTATCATTTTTCCTTTGTCATTGACTGGACTGAACCATGTCTGCGGCTTACATGGATCATGACATTCAATGAGAATTTTAATTTCTACCAAGTGCACAATAATTACAAAGTAACAAATAAATTGTAAGGAAATCATTATTCTGAGTACATTCCAGACGTCTGGAAAACTTTAAGTACTCCATGAATAATGGAAGATTTGATTTAAGAGTGCATGAATAACAGAGAACTTAGGTGGGTAACTCCATGTCTATTGCCTGTGCTGACTTGTTAAAAAAATATGACTAGACTACCAGACGAGTTCAAGAATGTGTCAGAGCAAAGGTATCACTGATATTCACTTGTTAACTTAACAAATTATATACAGTATTCATTCACTTCAACTAACGTGACAGTTTACTCACACAGTGAGCATATGTGGCACCTTATGATTACCTTCGGGATAACAATTCTTAAGATGTGAGGGATGAAAAAAAAATAAATAAAATAAATAAATAGATAAAATGAAAAACAATATACCCAAAAGCCTTTGACACATTCTTAGTTTAGCTCGGTGCAACCCTGTTTCCGGGAATTGGGGTTTAGGAATAGGCAATACGACATTAAAAATGGCAGTGTGTCCAGGTGTTGTTGGCAGGTAATGAGCAAATTGAAACAGAGAAGGGGTTGGTACATATTTGAAACAGAACAATTATATCAGTAAGAGCAGACATGAAAGATATAAAAAAGTTGTAATAATATTAATAATAATAAAAATTACAAATGATTGGTAAACAGGCATTAGACTGGAAAAAAAAGAGAAAAAAAAGAAAAAAAAAAAAAAGAAGGGGCAATACAGTACTTAATTAAGCCTACCATAAGAGAACAAACAGATAAAAGTCTGGGGCACATTACAGCTAAATGATTTACAGGGAATTTCAAAATACTCACAAACAGCATAAATATGCTAAGGTTTGTGACACACAAGAAAACATATAAAAAAATATATATACAGTTCAAGATGACAACTGCCTGATTACATATTTTTGAAATTTAAATTCGACATTATGCATTTTACATCGAGTGATTTATATTTTCTATTTTGGCAAGAAGCCAACGGAAAATTCTTAAAAAATTATTGACCGGCATATGACCACACAAATCCTTAAAATTCATGAAAGTCTACTTAAATATTTAATCATACTCAACGACAAATTCTTAAGCACCGTGTAAAAAACATTTATGTACTTGTAGGGGAAAACAAAAAACTCAAATACTGTTAATTTTTGACTACTGATCTACTAAACACTAGTTATGTCTCAGTGCCACAAAAAATTAACCTTTATATTCATAATCTGTACATTCGCGGAAGATTCATGCATGATAACGTTTTGTACTGTCATCATTAGGTATACAAAAAGGACAGAAATAAGGTACTCTAGCAACTATGGTCAATGGCAGTAAATGGTACAATGCTGAAATATGTTTCAGAAAGATTTATGATTCCTGGAATGTCACACGCTGCAATGCTTGAAACATCTTACAAGTTGAGCACGATGGAATAGTGGCAGTGATAGTTGAAGGGCTAGCAGTAGGGATTTTTGGGTCAAGTTCATATGAAACTGGTAATAAAAGTTTAAAAAAACTGCAATGAAGTATATAACACTTTCTTATACAATAGAGAAAAATGGTCACAACTAAATATGTAGAGGGAGACAGTCATCACAGAAAGCTTATACATCCTTTTGGGGGGAAGGTTCTCTTAACCTGACCCTTCCCTACTGCCTGCCTTGACAAACTGTCGGCAATCTTTGGCAACAAAACAAGTTATAACATATCTGCATGGCTACACACAGTTTCTCACGCACCACTACACAGAGGATAGTCACTTCATAATGATTCAAAATGAAGCAGGTTCAAAAAGAAAAAATAAATAAAAAACATCCATCACTCAGTCAAGACATGGACACTCACTACTTAAACCTTGGAAAACTTTCCATTTCCATGTGGTGTTCAGTAGGCGTCCTCACATTTTAAGGAATCGTACACCCACAGTCATACAAAACACAAGTCTGGCATCCACATCACCAGATAAATATAACCATAAAACAAATACATGACTTATGTACATGACTAAACAATAGTAAAATAATTTGTTTTATGTGGTTGCTTTGGGCTGTTCCACCACCTTACACACCACTTGAAAGTCACTACTTCCAATATACAAAATTGCCTGACTGTTTTCACTTTGTCTTTACCTAGGCTGTTCCTATGATCCAATTATAGCTTTCTTCAGAAAAGATTTTGATAAAAATTTATCCCCCCTCTCCCTCCCTAAGCAACCATATCACAAACTGAAGTTGAGGCTGTAGACTGCACCTGACACAAACCTCGCACACTTCGCATCACTCACTCTGGCAGTGCATCATGAACACAGTCTGAATGTGGTTGTGGGGTTGGTGCCTTAAGTAAGTTTCTTTTGTAACTGACTATCTTCAAGCTGGTTCCTTCTAAAATTACTTTCAGAAGTAAACCGAAGTAATGCAGCCAGAGACCAGATATAAAATTTGGAGCTCAGCTTATGAGGAACTTGGACTGTCCCACTCTATGAGGTACTGAACTTTATCTTCAAAACTGACTCTCCTTGCTATAATATGGAACTTTTCACCATTTGCAATCCGGTTTGCTGCTCCGAAGTAATTATTAACAGTTGATTTTAGGTCACTGAAGGAAAAACCTGAGTCTCCCACTTTGGAGTCCTCCACTACATCACTGCAGTCATCTTTAGAGCCTGTATTGAGCCTACCACTAAGGGCATAGTCCACACAATTTTTTATGCTGTTAGTGCCATTTAATCTGATTCCATTTCCACCATTTATATTCAAAGACCCATTTTGTAGTAGGAACATTAGCTTAGCCTTGTCACACTTCTTCCTGAAACGTCTCCTCTTTACTTCCCCATTTTTTCCAATGCGAATATCATTTTCATTCAATTTCCGTTTGAGAGGTCTAATTACAGGCATGCCATAGCTGAGTGAGTCTAGATTAAGGAAGGGGTTGTTCTGCCCCTCAAAGTTGGAAGGCGGAGGAATGAAGGAATCTAAGGTACCATGAGATGAAGTCTCATCTCCACTGGTGTCACCTGGAGTGATGCAGTTAGGCGTAGGAATATCAAGGCCAGATTTGCTGACAGGTCGCACCCCTTGTCCCTGCAAAATATGCAAAGTATCATGAAGAGTGTGAGATAAGAAAAAGTTGAGATAATGTAAACAAAAATAAGATCATGAGGTTTAGGAGGAGGGGGAGAGAGTTTGGTCTGAGTATGAGTTCAGATGGAGAGAACATGGAGGATGTAGGGGTGTTTTAGATACCTGGGAGTGGACATGACAGTGAATGGAACTATGAGTATATGAAATAATTGTGTGTGAAAAAGGGAGACTCTTTCTCTCTTACTGAGAGTTGTCAGACATGTCAACCACACCCCCACTATGTCCATTACTCAGCACTAGACAAGGCCAACATTCCCACTCAACAAAACTCCAAATATACTGGATATCATATATGATATTAACATTGAATAATACAAAAAAGACAAAGACCAAAAACAATTAAATACCCTTAAACCCCTCCATCCAAAGCTATGCTGAACCTGCCTGGTCATCCACCCTGTCAAAAGCAAATATAACATGGCTGTAAACTACACAAAACAAAGCACTCAGAACAACCACTAGCAGCCTTCCAACCACAAACATAAAACACCTATACAACAATAAAAATATAATTCTAATACAATCCAACTTCAATATAATTGGCATTCAATTTTTTTGCAACATCTAAAGCTCAATCTTTTGCAACACATTTACACTTTCCCCATCCAAACCATAACTAAACATCCACCTAATTAGAAGTGAAAAGCTTACCAAAGCTTCATATTTCAGCAATCACCTTCATTCAAGAGATCCCTGTTTTCTAACAATCAAAACACTGACAAAACTAATACACACCAAAATGACCTTATAAGCACTAATCACTTGCCCTCCAAATCCAGTGTTAAACACCACCAGATATACAACATACAAGTTACACTTTCTAGCCTATGTTCTGTACAACATCCATCTCTCTAACATTATAAACACTAGCCCCCTCAAGCCTAAGATGCAACTTCCACAATAAAGACACTGAACACTTATACCTTAACTGCATCCAAACTCATCCAACAAAGAAACACTTATTACCATACTTCTTAACTTGTAGTTCCACCCGGTAGATATTGTCGGCTTCCTGAGTGCTATGGGAACTCAGAAGCAAGGGATTCTGGGCAGGAAGGCAAAGGCAGAAAAGCATTCTCCTGTAGTTTTGCATGCTATCTATCATTATATATTTTTTTTCCATACATATTCACCATTTCCTGCATTAGCGAGATAGCGTTAAGAACAGAGGACCGAGCCTTAGTGGAAATATCCTCACTTGGATCCCTTTTCTGGTCCTTCTTTTGGAAAATTAAAAACAGAAGGGGAGGATTTCCAGCCCCCTGCTCCCTAATCCCCATTCCAACAGACTAATTGAGGAAAAGGTGGTCCATTAAAAGCCAAATTCCATTACATCCTCAATTTTTTCTGGGAACATTAATAAATGAAATGTCAACAATTGTACTGGAAACCTTCCTTATTCCTCTGAGGTTGAAGTTGTTCAGGGAATAGCAAAGACTACTGAATAAGGAAATAATTCCAAGGTCATCTGAATCATCTGGTCAGAAACTGTGCTTGCATTAGGCACAAGCTTCTAGCATACTCATGATGCTCAATAATCTTCAGCTTTACAATGCTGAGATGTTTCCTGGATCTCTCATCACACACAATACTACAGACATTCTTAACTGCATTGATAACATATAAATATAAAAAGACAGGCATTTGTACCATTAAAAACACAAGTGCATGAAAACATGGGAACTACGTTTGTTTACATGTTGATTAAGTGGGTGCTTATCACAGACTAGTGGGCAGTGAGCAAGCTATATATTTTCTATCTTGAAATTTCTACTTAAATTACTTTTGTAAATGTAAATGTACAAAAATAATACTGCACCCACAGATTATCTTAATTCAAGGTAAAATTAAGTGTATGTGTGAAGAGAGCACACGGTATGTTAAAAAAATAAAGAAAAAATGCACTGAGGTGAAGCGCAACAGGCAGTCAAGTGTTCTACTGACACCCAGCATTCTAGACTGAGGTCAGTAACTACAAGACTATTCTGTTACACCCAAAACTCATTATGATGTGCCTTTTACTTACAGGAATATATTCTCAATGTAACAAAGTTCTACAATAATGTCTGTTCAATCCATAACTTACGTCTGGTGGGAACAAAAGGGTCCACTACATGCCAAATTCCAATACACGAATATCCGTTAAAATGGACATGGCAGCAAATGGAAGCTGAAATGAACACTAGTTCAATAAAGGGATGAAGGTCCTGGGAGCAATGAGGAATGTGTGGAAAGAGAGGTGAAGGGTGGTAGGGTGACTATGGGTATGTATGACAATATACAAGTCCTCATGGTGTTGTATGGATGTGAGGCATGGGTTCTAGATTAGAATGTATGGAAGAGAGTGAATGTGTTGAAAGTGAAATACTTGAGGACAACATATGGTTAGAAGAGGGTTGATCAGGTAAGAAATGATAAGGTAAGAGAGAAGGGTGGTAAAAGAGTATTGTTTAACTGAACATAGTGTGCTGAAATGGCTTAGAAATATGAAGATAATGGGAGAGATGATGACAAAGAGGATAAAAGTGTCAAAAGTGAGGCAGACATGGAGAAGGGGAAAGATCGAACTAGAGATGGAAAGATGAAGTATAGAAGGTTTAGAGTGCTCAGGGCCAGAACATGCAGGAGAGTGTAAAGTGTGCAAAGAGTTTAGGAGAGCATAAAAGAAAGTTGAATAAACTGAAAAAAAGTAAGACAAAGACAGGCAGCAGAGGGGTAAGACAGGACTATATGAGTGCGAGTTTAAATGGGGTCAACTGCTCCTTTCTCCTGAATTACTAGACTTTGCCAGCTTGTGGTCACACCATAAGTGAAAGACTCCTTCAGCAAGGCTGCATCATTGTCAGATGACAAAATGAAGTACAATCCATTCAAGGAACTTCTTACTCCACACTTCCCTTCTACTGTAAGTAGTACAGCCTTGAAGCTCCTTGAGTACAACCAGGGCAAATCTAAATAAATAAACAAACATGTATATATATATTTTTTCAAAACTGTGCCATTTCCTCTTTAGTGAAACAGCACCAGGAACAAAAGAATAGTCTCATTCCCTCATACCCTTTCTTTAGCTGTCATGTATGTTGCAGCAAAATCAGAGCCCCACAGACTTTTCTGTGGTTTCCCCTGACTGCTTCATACATGCAGATTCAGCCCACAGACAGCACATCATCCCATATATGCCATGTAGCTCCCAGTTCGCTTTATCCCATGCATGCCTAACAACCTCCTCCATGTTCACATCCCAAATACTCTTAAGATTTTTTCATTACACCCTTCCACCTCCTTGGCTTTCCTCTTTCCCTTTTTCTCTCCACTTCACACATAAATACCCTCTTAGTCTTCTTCTCCATATGTCTAAACCATTTCAGTATACCTTCTTGAGCTCTCTCATCCTGTAATTATATTTCATGCATTTGATGCATTGTAGACCTCCCTCCCCTTTGATGGAAAGGCACCCTTTAGGTTCCTGGGCCCTAATCAGGCCCACCAGTCATCCTTCTATGTCAATGTATTGTACCCACTGTACATTCTACACTTGCTTCCACCTACCCCTCAAAAATGCTTTGTCTATGTATATCGAAACAATAAACATTCTTAAACTTTTATACATATTCCTCTTCCTAGTAAACTTTTCTATAGTCCTATCATTTCTAATTCAATCAACCCCTTCACAACACATGCTGTCCTAAAATATTTTATATCTAACATACTCGCTTTCTTCTATATATTTTTAACTAAGGCCCATGACTCATACCCACAGAACACAGGTGAGACTACTATAGCATGAAACTCCAACAAACTGCTGAATGTCTGACTAACACATTCTCCATGTCTTCAAGTACTGTGCAAGTTAGAGAGAGAGAGAGAGAGAGAGAGAGAGAGAGAGAGAGAGAGAGAGAGAGAGAGAGAGAGAGAGAGAGAGTGTGTAGCTATATCTGAGTATCAACATAATATCAGTAATGAAGAACATCAACAAGCAAACCACACTACATACCTGTTTCAGAGCTTCCTTTAACAACTTTTGTGCTCGCTTTTGTTTCAGATCGCGTAAGTCATCTGATTTACTGCTCTGCTGGTTTTTGGGTGGACGCCCTCTTTTTCTCTTGACAGGAACCTGTGAATCACTAGTGCTATTTGCCTTTGCTGACCCAACCTCTTCAATCATTTTCTTGGCCTGGAAAAGCAAACAGTACCTTTAATTTTCTTTTATCTGTCCATCTCCAAACCTTAATGAGTAATTGACTGAACATCAGCAGTACTAAAATCACGCAAGAATAATCGGCTATTTAAACTCATAATCTTGCACTTACTATTTCCTGGTGCTTTTGAAAAAATGGATGTCTTTCATTTAAATGGAAAACTATTTCTCTTATGAAACAAAAGAACATCATGTAAGAACAAGTGAAATGGTGGAAGAATGTGTGGAATTTTGTATGCAGGCATGTAAAGCTTATGACAGACATGAGTGGAGACTTTTGCCATGGCCACGCCCTTGATCAGATTTCCTGGAGAGAATAAGAGTCAGAGGTATAAATAGATGAGCAAAAAACAAGAATTACAGACCTGTGTGAGATCCTCCTAAATGGCAAATGTAGATCTAAGGGATGTCTCACTGAAGGCTTAAGGACAATATACAGGTGAAGTACAAGTTAGTGATGCCTGTGTAGTCAGCCAGCACTTCAGTGGTTGCCAAGTTACACTCTGACCCAAGTAGCTGTCTTTTCTTTCTGCCTAACCCACATGTGGACTTTTTTTTTTTAATGTTAGCTGAGATGACACAGGCAGCTGAGGCCGTAATCAAGACCATCCCATTAAGATTATAGATACGACTGTACGGACAAGGGTGGATGTGTTGTAAAGGAAATGTTTGTGGACAATACGTGGTGTGACGTGCATTGATTGAGTAAGTAATGAAAGGGCAACAGTGATGTGCGGTTATAAAAAGATTGTGGTTGAGAGAGCAGAGGAGGGTGTGTTGAAATGGTTTGGACATATGGAGAGAATGAGTGAGGATAGAAAGACAAAGAGGATATATATCAAAGGTGGAGGGAACGAGAAGTGGAAGACCAGATTGGAGGTGGAAAGATGGAGTGAAAAAGATTTTGAGTGATTGGGGCCTGAACATGCAGGAGGGTGAAAGGCGTGCAAGGAATAGAGTGAATTGGAACGATGTGGTATACCAAGGTCGACGTGCTGTCAATGGATTGAACCAGGGCATGTGAAGCGTCTGGGGTAAACCATGAAAAGTTCTGTGGGGCCTGGATGTGGAAAGGGAGCTGTGGTTTCGGTGCAATATTACATGACAGCTAGAGACTGAGTATGAATGAATGTAGCCTTTGTTGTCTTTTCCTAGTGCTACCTCGCACACATGAGGGGGGAGGGGGTTGTTGTTCCATGTGTGGCGGGGTGGCGATGGGAATGAATAAAGGTAGACAGTGTGAATTATGTACATGTATATATATATATATATATATGTGTACATGTAGGAAGAGAGGAAAGTGATTGGTTCTCAGTGAATGTAGGTTTGCGGCAGGGGTGTGTGATGTCTCCATGGTTGTTTAATTTGTTTATGGATGGGGTTGTTAGCGAGGTGAATGCAAGAGTTTTGGAAAGAGGGGCAAGTATGAAGTCTGTTGGGGATGAGAGAGCTTGGGAAGTGAGTCAGTTGTTGTTCGCTGATGATACAGCGCTGGTGGCTGATTCATGTGAGAAACTGCAGAAGCTGGTGACTGAGTTTGGTAAAGTGTGAAAAAAGAAGAAAGTTAAGAGTAAATGTGAATAAGAGCAAGGTTATTAGGTACAGTAGGGTTGAGGGTCAAGTCAATTGGGAGGTGAGTTTGAATGGAGAAAAACTGGAGGAAGTGTTTTAGATATCTGGGAGTGGATCTGGCAGCGGATGGAACCATGGAAGCGGAAGTGGATCATAGGATGGGGGAGGGGGCGAAAATTCTGGGAGCCTTGAAGGAATAGTGGTTCCAACAATGTTGTATGGTTGCGAGGCGTGGGCTATGGATAGAGTGGTGCGCAGGAGGATGGATGTGCTGGAAATGAGATGTTTGAGGACAATGTGTGGTGTGAGGTGGTTTGATCGAGTAAGTAACGTAAGGGTAAGAGAGATGTGTGGAAATAAAAAGAGCGTGGTTGAGAGAGCAGAAGAGGGTGTTTTGAAATGGTTTGGGCACATTGAGAGAATGAGTGAGGAAAGATTGACCAAGAGGATATATGTGTCGGAGGTGGAGGGAACGAGGAGAAGAGGGAGACCAAATTGGAGGTGGAAAGATGGAGTGAAAAAGATTTTGTGTGATCGGGGCCTGAACATGCAGGAGGGTGAAAGGAGGGCAAGGAATAGAGTGAATTGGAGCGATGTGGTATACCGGGGTTGACGTGCTGTCAGTGGATTGAATCAGGGCATGTGAAGCGTCTGGGGTAAACCATGGAAAGCTGTGTAGGTATGTATATTTGCGTGTATGGACGTATGTATATACATGTGTATGGGGGTGGGTTGGGCTATTTTCTTTCGTCTGTTTCCTTGCGCTACCTCGCAAACGAGGGAGACAAAAAAAAAAAAAAAAAAAAAAAAAAAAAAAAAAAAAGTGTATATGTCTGTGTGTGTATATATGTGTACATTGAGATGTATAGGTATGTATGTACATACATGTGTATGTGAGTGGGTTGGGCCGTTCTTTCGTCTGTTTCTTTGCGCTACCTCACTAATATATATATATATATATATATATTTTTTTCATACGATTCGCCATTTCCCGCATTTGCGAGGTAGCGTTAAGAACAGAGGACTGGGCCTTAGAGGGAAAATCCTCACCTGGCCCCCTTCTCTGTTCCTTCTTTTGGAAAATTAAAAAAAAACGAGAGGGGAGGATTTCCAGCCCCCCGCTCCCTCCCCTTTTAGTCGCCTTCTACGACACGCAGGGAATACGTGGGAAGTATTCTTAATCCCCTATCCCCAGGGATTATATATATATATATATATATATTATATATATATATATATATATATATATATATATATATATATATATTATCTCGGAAAGCAAAAATGGGTATGTTTGAGGGAATAGTGGTTCCAACAATGTTGTATGGTTGCGAGGCGTGGGCTATGGATAGAGATGTGCGCAGGAGGATGGATGTGCTGGAAATGAGATGTTTGAGGACAATGTGTGGTGTGAGGTGGTTTGATCGAGTAAGTAACGTAAGGGTAAGAGAGATGTGTGGAAATAAAAAGAGCGTGGTTGAGAGAGCAGAAGAGGGTGTTTTGAAATGGTTTGGGCACATGGAGAGAATGAGTGAGGAGAGATTGACCAAGAGGGAACGAGGAGAAGAGGGAGACCAAATTGGAGGTGGAAAGATGGAGTGAAAAAGATTTTGTGTGATCGGGGCCTGAACATGCAGGAGGGTGAAAGGAGGGCAAGGAATAGAGTGAATTGGAGTCATGTGGTATACAGGGGTTGACGTGCTGTCAGTGGATTGAAGCAAGGCATGTGAAGCGTCTGGGGTAAACCATGGAAAGCTGTGTAGGTATGTATATTTGCGTGTGTGGACGTGTGTATGTACATGTGTATGGGGGGGGGGGTTGGGCCATTTCTTTCGTCTGTTTCCTTGCGCTACCTCGCAAACGCGGGAGACAGCGACAAAGTATAAAAAAAAAAAAAAAAAAAAAAAAAAAAAATATATATATATATATATATATATATATATATATATATATATATATATATATATATATATATATATATACATATCTTTCTTTTCTTTCAAACTATTCGCCATTTCCCGCATTAGCAAGGTAGCGTTAAGAACAGAGGACTGGGCCTTTGAGGGAATACCCTCACCTGGCCCAATTCTCTGTTCCTTCTTTTGTGTGTGTAATAATAGCACACACCCTGTATACCTCATCACATCAATTCCTATTACTTGCATGATTCATACCCTACCCCATAATCAGCTCCAATCACCCAAAGCATCTTTCACTTTACACTTCATTCTCTGTTTCCTCCAATTCCCAAACATATACTCTATTAATCAGTCTCACCTCACTCATCCTCTTCATATGTTCAAATCGTTTCAGCAGACCCTCTTCAACTCTCAACCATAATCTTCTTGCTACCAAAATTCATCTCTTACTCACTCAACCTTACTCACAACACATAACGTCCTGTGGCCCCTCCAGTATATCCATCCTCTTCTGTACTTATTCATTTATGACCTATCTATCTAATTTTGTTAATAAATCATAAACGAATATGCGATTCATGAATATGTTCTCAGCAACAAGGAAAAAGAAATATGAAAACTTAAGAATGCTTTCATGATCCACATCTTCAGGAAGATAGAAAATGAGCAAATGTTCATTATCTCTGTACTCTTGAAGATGTGAATCATTCATGAAAACATGCTGGAATCTTCAAGTCTCTTTTTCCTTGATGTTACCAATATATTTGTGGACTGCACAATGAATAAAGGCAGACAGTATAAATTATGTACATGTGTATATATGTATATGTCTGTGTGTGTATATATATATATGTATATGTTAAGATGTATAGGTATGTATATTTGCGTGTGTGGATGTGTATGTATATACATGTGTATGTGGGTGGGTTGGGCCATTCTTTCATCTGTTTCCTTGCACGGCCTCGCTAACGCAGGAGACAGCGACAAAGCAAAATGAATATATATATATATATATATTTTTTTTTTTTTTTTTTTATACTTTGTCGCTGTCTCCCGCGTTTGCGAGGTAGCGCAAGGAAACAGAGGAAAGAAATGGCCCAACCCACCCCCATACACATGTATATACATACGTCCACACACGCAAATATACATACCTACACAGCTTTCCATGGTTTACCCCAGACGCTTCACATGCCTTGATTCAATCCACTGACAGCACGTCAACCCCGGTATACCACATCGCTCCAATTCACTCTATTCCTTGCCCTCCTTTCACCCTCCTGCATGTTCAGGCCCCGATCACATAAAATCTTTTTCACTCCATCTTTCCACCTCCAATTTGGTCTCCCTCTTCTCCTCGTTCCCTCCACCTCCGACACATATATCCTCTTGGTCAATCTTTCCTCACTCATTCTCTCCATGTGACCAAACCATTTCAAAACACCCTCTTCTGCTCTCTCAACCACGCTCTTTTTATTTCCACACATCTCTCTTACCCTTACGTTACTTACTCGATCAAACCACCTCACACCACACATTGTCCTCAAAAATCTCATTTCCAGCACATCCATCCTCCTGCGCACAACTCTATCCATAGTCCACGCCTCGCAACCATACAACATTGTTGGAACCACTATTCCTTCAAACATACCCATTTTTGCTTTCCGAGATAATGTTCTCGACTTCCACACATTCTTCAAGGCTCCCAGAATTTTCGCCCCCTCCCCCACCCTATGATCCACTTCCGCTTCCATGTTTCCATCCGCTGCCAGATCCACTCCCAGATATCTAAAACACTTCACTTCCTCCAGTTTTTCTCCATTCAAACACACCTCCCAATTGACTATATATATATATATCTTTTTTCTTTCATACTATTCGCCATTTCCCGCGTTAGCAAGGTAGCGTTAAGAACAGAGGACTGGGCCTCTGAGGGAATATCCTCACCTGGCCTCATTCTCTGTTCCTTCTTTTGGAAAATTAAAAAAAACGAGAGGGGAGGATTTCCAGCCCCCCGCTCCCTCCCCTTTTAGTTGCCTTCTACGACACGCAGGGAATACGTGGGAAGTATTCTTTCTCCCCTATCCCCAGGGATATATATATATATATATATATATATATATATATATATATATATATATATATATATATATATATATATGGACGTATGTATATACATGTGTATGGGGGTGGGTTGGGCCATTTCTTTCGTCTGTTTCCTTGTGCTACCTCGCAAACACAGAACAGCGAAAATATATATATATATATATATATATATATATATATTTTCCCTGGGGATAGGGGAGAGAGAATACTTCCCACGTATTCCCTGCGGGTCGTAGAAGGCGACTAAAAGGGAAGGGAGCGGGGGGCCAGAATCCCCCCCCCCCCCCCCCCCCCCCCCCCCCCCCCGAAAGAAGGAACAGAGAAGAGGGCCAGGTGAGGATATTCCCTCAAAGGCCCAGTCCTCTGTTCTTAATGCTACCTCGCTATCGCGGGAAATGGCGAATTGTGTGAAAAAAAAAAATACATATATTTTTCATACTATTCACCATTTCCCGCATTAGCGAGGTAGCCTGAGCTAGGTACCCATTTTATCAACTAACCCCTAAAGGTGGATGAACAGCTGTTTCACTATGGACCGACTGCCACAACCATTATTCGAACCTATGTGCTTGACTCTGGGAGGCCCATGAATGTGTCAGTCAGGTGTCCATTCGAACCTATGTGCTTGACTCTGGGAGGCCCATGGATGTGTCACAGTCAGGTGTCCACAAACATACAATCTCCTTTTCATACAAAATACTTGACAACACTTGAACTCATGCAGCTCATTCTTCATAACTCTAAATTTCCCTATGGTCAGCAGTATGCACTCACCATGCCTTTTGGCAAAATGTTAGGAGCAACAGAGAAAAGTAGTAGGTAAGAATATTTAGGCAAGGGTATTAGGTAGTAGTAGTAGGCAGGATCATTAGGCAAGAGCAATATGGAGGAGTCAGCAGGAACATTAGATAGGAAACAATGTGCTACAGTTGCCCTCTGCCAATGGCCTACTAAGGATGAGCACTAAAGTCTAAGAAGCATCAGTGGAGTTCAATAGTTAGGAAAACTTTATTGCCATGGCCAACCCCTTGAGGAAGTTCCAGTTGAGAACAAGCATCAGTGATACAGCTCCTGTTCCTAATTCTAAAAAGTGATTATTCTACAGGGGAAGATTTCCAGCCCCCTACTGTGGTATCAATATTTGCCAAGACTGGTAAAAATACTCACCTTTTTATCTTCCATGAGTATATCCAGTTCACGCTTACGTTTTCTCTTGCCAGAACTGCCTGGGCTCTCATCATCTTGCTCCAGTGCATTAGGAGATGCTGCACGCTTTTTTGCTGGACTGAAACGAGCTAAAGCTTCTTCTACTTCCTCTTGCTTATCTTCTCGCAATTTATAACTTCGTGGGATTGGAGGACTGTAACAGAAACTCAAGACATAAACATATTCTCAAAAAAGTCGACATGCATTTGAGAAGGGCTCTGTGTGGATATGAAATCAAAAACATTTACTAAGTCTTTCTTGAACACTACCCACTTCCAATAGCAATGATGATGATGATGCACAAACTTCACATGATTCTTGTAACTGCACTGTACAGACAAACTCCTTCACAGTATGAACACACACACAATTTTTTATTTCTTAACTGATCACCATTTCCCATTTCAGCAAAGTGCCAGGAAACAGAAGAAAGGCCACATCGACTCACATACAAATAAATATACATACACACACACATATATATTCATCTTACTCTTATTCAATAAACCTGATTACCATTTCTTACATCAGGAATGTAGCACAAGGAAACAGACAACGAGAGACTAATCCACTCATATACACGTATATATACATAAACACAAACACACATACATATATACATATCAACATATACATAAATACACATACACATACATAGACATATACGCACATACACACACACATATATTCATACTTGCTTGCCTTCATCCACTCCCAGCACCACCTTACCCCAAAAGAAACAGCATTGCCACTCCCTGCGTCAAAGAAGCACTAGCAAAACAGACAAAAAAGGCCACATTCGTTCACACTCAGTCTCTAGCTGTCATGTGTAATGCACTGACACCACAACTCCCTATATATATACATATATATATTTTTATTATAATCATTATTTTGCTTTGTCGCTGTCTGCCGCTCCTGCGAGGTAGCACAAGGAAACAGACGAAAGAAATGGCCCAACCCACCCCCATACACATGCATATACATACACATCCCCAAACGCAACTATACACACCCATACATCTCAATGTACACATATATATACACACACAGACATATACATATATACACATGCACACAATTCACACTGTCTGCCTTTATTCATTCCCATCGCCACCCATGGAATAACATCCCCCTCCCCCCTCATGTGTGCGAGGTAGTGCTAGGAAAAGACAATAAAGGCCCCATTCGTTCACACTCAGTCTCTAGCTGTCATGCAATAATGCACCGAAACCACAGCTCCCTTTTCACATCCAGGCCCCACACAACTTTCCATGGTTTACCCCAGACACTTCACATGCCCTGATTCAATCCACTGACAGCACGTCGACCCCGGTATACCACATCGATCCAATTCACTCTATTCCTTGCCCGCCTTTCACCCTCCTGCATATTCAGGCCCCGATCACTCAAAATCTTTTTCACTCCATCTTGGTCTCCCACTTCTCCTCGTTCCCTCCACCTCTGACACATATATCCTCTTGGTCAATCTTTCCTCACTCATTCTCTCCATGTGCCCAAACCATTTCAAAACACCCTCTTCTGCTCTCTCAACCACGCTTTTTTATTTCCACACATCTCTCTTACCCTTACATTACTTACTTGATCAAACCACCTCACACCACATATTGTCCTCAAACATCTCATTTCCAGCACATCCACCCTCCTGCGCACAACTCTATCCATAGCCCACGCCTCGCAACCATACAACATTGTTGGAACCACTATTCCTTCAAACATACCCATTTTTGCTTTCCGAGATAATGTTCTTGACTTCCACACATTCTTCAAGGCTCCCAGGACTCTTGCCCCCTCCCCCACCCTATGATTCACTTCCACTTCCATGGTTCCATCCACTGCCAGATCCACTCCCAGATATCTAAAACACATTACTTCCTCCAGTTTTTCTCCATTCAAACTTACCTCCCAATTGACTTGACCCTCAACCCTACAGTACCTAACAACCTTGCTCTTATTCACATTTACTCTCAACTTTCTTCTTTCACACACTTTACCAAACTCAGTCACCAGCTTCTGCAGTTTCTCACATGAATCAGCCACCAGTGCTGTATCATCAGAGAACAGCAACTGACTCACTTCCCAAGCTCTCTCATCCACAACAGACTGCATACTTGCCCCTCTTTCCAAAACTCTTGCATTTACCTCCCTAACATCTCCATCCATAAACAAATCAAACAACCATGGGGACATCACACACCCCTGCCGCAAACCTACATTCACTGAGAACCAATCACTTTCCTCTCTTCCTACACATACACATGCCTTACATCCTCGATAAAAACTTTTCACTGCTTCTAACAACTTGCCTCCCACACCATATATTCTTAATACCTCCCACAGAGCATCTCTATCAACTCTATCATATGCCTTATCAGGATCCATAAATGCTACATACAAATCCATTTGCTTTTCTAAGTATTTCTCACATTCTTCAAAGCAAACACCTGATCCACACATCCTCTACCACTTCTGAAACCACAATGCTCTTCCCCAATCTGATGCTCTGTACATGCCTTCACCCTCTCAATCAATACCCTCCCATATAATTTACCAGGAATATTCAACAAACTTATACCTCTATAATTTGAGCACTCACCTTCGTCCCCTTTGCCTTTGTACAATGGCTCTATGCAAGCATTCTGCCAATCTTCAGGCACCTCACCATGAATCATACATACATTAAATAACCTTACCAACCAGTCAACAATACAGTCACCCCCTTTTTTTTTAATAAATTCCACTGCAATACCATCCAAACCCGCTGCCTTGCTGGCTTTCATCTTCTGCAAAGCTTTTACCATCTCTTCTCTGTTTCCCAAATCATTCTCCCTAACCCTCTCACTTTGCACACCACCTCGACCAAAACACCCTACATCTGCCACTCTATCATCAAACACATTCAACAAACCTTCAAAATACTCACTCCATCTCCTTCTCACATCACCACTACTTGTTATCACCTCCCCATTAGCCCCCTTCACTTAAGTTCCCATTTGTTCCCTTGTCTTACACACTTTATTTACCTCCTTCTAAACCATCTTTTTATTCTCCCTAAAATTTAATGATACTCTCTCAACCCAACTCTCATTTGCCCTCTTTTTCATTTGCACCTTTTTCTTGACCTCCTGCCCCTTTCTTTTATACATCTCCCACTCAGTTGCATTATCTCCCTGCAAAAATCGTCCAAATGCCTCTCTCTCTTCTCTCTCACTAATAATCTTACTTCCTCATCCCACCACTCACTACCCTTTCTAATCTGCCCACCTCCCACGCTTCTCATGCCACAAGCATCTTTTGCGCAAGCCATCACTGCTTCCCTAAATACATCCCATTCCTCCCCCACTCCCCTTACGTCCTTTGTTCTCACCTTTTTCCATTCTGTACTCAGTCTCTTCTGGTACTTCCTCACACAAGTCTCCTTCCCAAGCTCACTTACTTTCACCGCTCTCTTCACCCCAACACTCTTTCTTCTTTTCTGAAAACCTCTACAAATCTTCACCTTCGCCTCCACAAGATAATGATCAGACATCCCTCCTGTTGCACCTCTCAGCACATTAACATCCAAAAGTCTCTCGCGCGCCTATCAATTAACACGTAATCCAATGACACTCTCTGCCCATCTCTCCTACTTACATACGTATACTTATGTATATTTCGCTTTTTAAACCAAGTATTCCCAATCGCCAGTCCTTTTTCAGCACATAAATCTACAAGCTCTTCACCATTTCCATTTACAACACTGAACAGCCCATGTATACCAATTATTCCCTCAACTGCCACATTACTCACCTTTGCATTCAAATCACCCATCACTATAACCCGGTCTTGTGCATCAAAACCACTAACATACTCATTCAGCTGCTCCCAAAATACTTGCCTCTCATGATCTTTCTTCTCATGCCCATGTGCATATGCACCAAAAATCACCTATCTTTCTCAATCAACTTTCAGTTTTACCCATATCAATCTAGTTTCAGGAGTAGTGCTACTCCTTCCCTTGCTCTTGTCCTCTCACTAACCGCTGATTTTACTCCCAAGACATTCCCAAACCACTCTTCCCCTTTACCCTTGAGCTTCGTTTCACTCAGAGCCAAAACATCCAGGTTCCTTTCCTCAAACATACTACCTATCTCTCCTTTTTTCTCATCTTGGTTACATCCATACACATTTAGACACCCCAAACTTTCTGTTTCCTTGCGCTACCTTGCTAACACAGTAGGTTGTGGTTACTTATAATAAATATGAATAAATAAATATATATGTACTTAGGGAAGCAGTGGTGGCTTGCACAAAAGGTGCTTGTGGCATGAGAAAGGTGGGAGGTGGGCAGATTAGAAAGGGTAGTGAGTGGTGGGGTGAAGAAGTAAGTTTGTTAGTGAGAGAGAAGAGAGAGGCATTTGGACGATTTTTGCAAGGAAGTAGTGCAAATGACTGGGAGATTTATAAAAGAAAGTGGCAGAAGGACAAGAGAAAGGCACATGAGGCGAAAGAGAGGGCAAATGAGAGTTGGGGTGAGAGTATCATTAAATTTTAGGGAGAATAAAAGAGACGTTTTGGAAGGAGGTAAATAAAGTAAGACAAGAGAACAAATGGGAACGTTGGTGAAGGGGGCAAATGGGGAGGTAATAACAAGTGATGAAGTGAGAAGGAGAAGGCGTGAGTATTTAGAAGGTCTGTTGAATGCGTTTGATGATAGAGTGGCAGATATAGGGTGTTTTGGTCAAGGTTGTGTGCGAAGTGACGGGTCAGGGAGAATGGTTTGGTAAACAGAGAAGAAGTGAAAGCTTTGCGGAAGATGAAAGACAGCAAGGCAGTGGGTTTGGACGGTATTGCAGTGAAATTCATTAAAAAAAAAAGGGTGACTGTTTTGTTGATTGGTTCGTACGGACATTCAATGAAATATGGTTCATGGTGAAGTGCCTGAGGATTGGAAGAATGCATGCATAGTGCCACTGTACAAAGGCAAAGGGGATAAAGGTGAATGTTCAAATTAAAGAGGTTTAAGTTTGAATATTCCTGGGAAATTATATGGGAGGGTATTCATTGAGAGGGTAAAGGCATGTACAGAGCATCAGGTTGGGGAAGAGCAGTCTTGTTTCAGAAGTGGAAGAGGATGTGCAGATCAGCTTTTTGCTTTGACAAATGTATGAGAGAAATACTTGGAAAAACAGATGGATTTGTATGTAGTATCTATGGATCTGAAGAAGGCATATGATAGGGGTGATAGAGATGCTTTGTGGAAGGTATTCAGAGTATATGGTGTGGGAGGTAAGTTGCTAGAAGAAGTGAAAAGTTTTTACCAAGGATGTAAGGCATATGCATGTGTAGAAAGAGAGGAAAGTGATTGGTTCCTAGTGAATGTTTTCATTTTCATGATTGATTAAATTTTGCCAAAACGTTATGCCCTGAATTTAGATGCAGGGGACCTAAACCTGGAGAAGCAAACTACATCTATCTATCTATATAGATATACTTTGCAAATCATGGTAGCCTCTCCATAATGGACCCTAGCACATCACTGGCAAGATAGCAAGGACGTGATACTCTTAAGAACTGATTTATCTTTGGACTCCCCTAAAGATGAATTAGGGATACAGACAGACCTTGTCCTATGATTCTACTAAGGAAAAGATTCTGCCATGCACATTCTTCTAGTCTAGTAATGACAACTGTAACTTCACCTACATCACGGGAGAATCATGGTGCGATTCAGCCATCAGTGAATAGATCAACTAGTAAATCGATTATATACTAACCAAGGCAGAGGGACTTTCCAGAAATAAGGTGGCTAATGTCTACCCTCATACATCCCCTTGTGATGACTCACGAGATTGAGTGACTACTGACCTAAAAGTACCTACAACGAGATTTTGTCGGAATGGCAGGGATAGGACACTGCACTCACTGCTTGTTGTATGTGATGCAATATTTCTCTCCACTGACATATCTCACATCGCTGTCAATCTGAAGTTCATCAGGGATAGAACTCAGCCAAGACAGATCTTGCCTTAGCCTGACAGCACACTGGGAGCTCTGGCTTACATGTTCAATGGGATACCTGACTAGGTAGCAGCTCATGAGCTGTGTGAAAAACACTAAGAGGACCAATGTTGAAAGAGGTTATGCAAGCAATCAATCTATTACATTAAGTGGGCCTAAAAAATGTCATCCACTTAGAAAAAGTAACAAACTTGAATATTTCATAAAATCACTTAATATACAGGTCATTTGTTTATAGATGGGGTTGTTAGGGAGGTGAACGCAAGAGTTTTGGAAAGAGGGGCAAGTATGAAGTCTGTTGTGAATGAGAGAGCTTGGGAAGTGAGTCAGTTGTTGTTCGCTGATGATACAGCGCTGGTGGCTGATTCATAAGAGAAACTGCAGAAGCTGGTGACTGAGTTTGGTAAAGTGTGTGAAAGAAGAAAGTTAAGAGTAAATGTGAATAAGAGCAAGGTTATTAGGTACAGTAGGGTTGAGGGTCAAGTCAATTGGGAGGTAAGTTTGAGTGGAGAAAAACTGGAGGAAGTAAAGTGTTTTAGATATCTGGGAGTGGATCTGGCAGCGGATGGAACCATGGAAGTGGAAGTGAATCATAGGGTGGAGGAGGGGGCGAAAATCCTGGGAGCCTTGAAGAATGTGTGGAAGTCGAGAACATTATCTCGGAAAGCAAAAATGGGTATGTTTGAAGGAATAGTGGTTCCAACAATGTTGTATGGTTGCAAGGCGTGGGCTATGGATAGAGTTGTGCGCAGGAGGGTGGATGTGCTGGAAATGAGATGTTTGAGGACAAAGTGTGTTTTTTTTTTTTTTTTTTTTTTTTTTTTTTTTTTTTTACTTTGTCGCTGTCTCCCGCGTTTGCGAGGTAGCGCAAGGAAACAGACGAAAGAAATGGCCCAACCCCCCCCCATACACATGTATATACATACATCCACACACGCAAATATACATACCTACACAGCTTTCCATGGCTTACCCCAGACGCTTCACATGCCTTGATTCAATCCACTGACAGCACGTCAACCCCGGTATACCACATCGCTCCAATTCACTCTATTCCTTGCCCTCCTTTCACCCTCCTGCATGTTCAGGCCCCAATCACACAAAATCTTTTTCACTCCATCTTTCCACCTCCAATTTGGTCTCCCTCTTCTCCTTGTTCCCTCCACCTCCGACACATATATCCTCTTGGTCAATCTTTCCTCACTCATCCTCTCCATGTGCCTAAACCACTTCAAAACACCCTCTTCTGCTCTCTCAACCACGCTCTTTTTATTTCCACACATCTCTCTTACCCTTACGTTACTCACTCGATCAAACCACCTCACACCACACATTGTCCTCAAACATCTCATTTCCAGCACATCCATCCTCCTGCGCACAACTCTATCCATAGCCCACGCCTCGCAACCATACAACATTGTTGGCACCACTATTCCTTCAAACATACCCATTTTTGCTTTCCGAGATAATGTTCTCGACTTCCACACATTCTTCAAGGCCCCCAGAATTTTCGCCCCCTCCCCCACCCTATGATCCACTTCCGCTTCCATGGTTCCATCCGCTGCCAGATCCACTCCAAGATATCTAAAACACTTCACTTCCTCCAGTTTTTCTCCATTCAAACTCACCTCCCAACTGACTTGACCCTCAACCCTACTGTACCTAATAACCTTGCTCTTATTCACATTTACTCTTAACTTTCTTCTTCCACACACTTTACCAAACTCAGTCACCAGCTTCTGCAGTTTCTCACATGAATCAGCCACCAGCGCTGTATCATCAGCGAACAACAACTGACTCACTTCCCAAGCTCTCTCATCCCCAACAGACTTCATACTTGCCCCTCTTTCCAAAACTCTTGCATTTACCTCCCTAACAACCCCATCCATAAACAAATTAAACAACCATGGAGACATCACACACCCCTGCCGCAAACCTACATTCACTGAGAACCAATCACTTTCCTCTCTTCCTACACATACACATGCCTTACATCCTCGATAAAAACTTTGTGTGGTGTGAGGTGATTTGATTGAGTAAGTAATGTAAGGGTAAGAGAGATGTGTGGAAATAAAAAGAGCATGGTTGAGAGAGCAGAAGAGGGTGTTTTGAAATGGTTTGGGCACATGGAGAGAATGAGTGAGGAAAGATTGACCAAGAGGATATATGTGTCGGAGGTGGAGGGAACGAGGAGAAGTGGGAGACCAAATTGGAGGTGGAAAGATGGAGTGAAAAAGATTTTGTGTGATCGGGGCCTGAACATGCAGGAGGGTGAAAGGCGGGCAAGGAATAGAGTGAATTGGATCGATGTGGTATACCGGGTTGACGTGCTGTCAGTGGATTGAATCAGGGCATTTGAGGCGTCTGGGGTAAACCATGGAAAGTTGTGTGGGGCCTGGATGTGGAAAGGGAGCTGTGGTTTCGGGCATTATTGCATGACAGCTAGAGACTGAGTGTGAACGAATGGGGCCTTTGTTGTCTTTTCCTAGTGCTACCTCGCACACATGAGGGGGGAGAGGGATGGTATACCATGTGTGGCGAGGTGGCGATGGGAATGAATAAAGGCAGACAGTGTGAATTGTGTGCATGGGTATATATGTATGTGTCTGTGTGTGTATATATATGTGTACACTGAGATGTATAGGTATGTTTATTTGCATGTGTGGACGTGTATGTATATACATTGTGTATGGGGTGGGTTGGGCCATTTCTTTCGTCTGTTTCCTTGCGCTACCTCGCAAACGCGGGAGACAGCGACAAAGCAAAATAAATAAAAAATATATAATTAACTCATCTACATAATACTCCAAACTCAAAACACTCAAACCAAATCAGAAAAGGATACTTATCCAAAGTAAGGTGAAAGAAGCTGCAATAAATAAGAAGGCTGGAGTAAAGCATCCACATACATCTGAGATCCAAACAATTACAAGGCAGGTTTGAACTAAAGGACTGGGGATGACAATGTTATGGTGGGTCAGGTCTCAGGCAGAGATAGTGGTCTGCTAGCATCAAAAAGATGGTCAGAAGGGAGTGAGAGGCATTTACCTCACCAGAAGACAAGAGGTCTAAAACTCCAGGGTTCCCGTACATACTCTTACAGCCAGCGGGATGATCTGACCTCGGACAGAAACAATATTATTAATGCAATACCTGTCAGCATTGCGAGTCTTCTTGTTTCGTAGTGTTATGTGCTTTATTGAATCTTCTGTGATGGGACCAACATATGGTAATGTTATGGCTGGCACTGGTGGAGGAACACGAACGCGCAAACCCCAAATACTAGTCTTCTTCTTTATTTCACGTCCACATTTAAATCTGTAAAGGCACAAACAAACAAAAATGAGAGTGCTTTAGATTTAAAACATGTTAAGAAATTTTTAGTAACAAAAGTTTTAGGCAAAGGTATCTAAATATGAAGTAGGTATTACAAACTTTCACATAATGCTCCATATAGGGATAATAAAAAATTTGCTATTCAAAATGTGAAATGAGTGTATATGACTTGTTGATGACTACAATTTTGTATAACATAATGCATTCATTATCATACCTTGGCCTATTTCCTTCCAGCACTCTCAATACCTCATGTTTTCGTTCACTAACCCGCATATTTTGAAGCTGAAATTTAAAGGATAGGTCATACTTCACCAAGAAATCCATGCATGTACCTAAAAACAAGTATTGACGAAATATCTATAACTCACAAATTAAACAAAACAAGAACCACAGCATTCATGGTCATCTACAGAGCCCTGGATCCCAGAACAATAAAATTTTCAAAATTTGTCTTGCATTTACAACCCTCCTTAGGTATGAAAAGATAGTAAAGCACATGCACACAGTAATGACTTAACAAGAACTGAACAACTGCTGGCAGGCAGCAGTTGATAGGCAGCCACCAACCAGTGAGGTATATCACCAGTATCAGATAGGTTACTGATGGCAGTACAGTGAGCCAGCACCTCAATGGTTGTCAAGCTGCATTCCTCTGATCCAGAAAACTGTCTTTCCTTTTTGCCTCACCTTCATATGGACTGCTGGCATTCTATTAGCAAACATACAAACTCTCCCTGTCACACTTAACACTTGACATCACTTAACTCATGAAACTCATTCATTGTAACTAAATTTTTCCTGAAATAAGCGCTATGCACTAGCCTTGCCTTTTTGGCAAAATGGGAGGAGAAATAGATAGAAATAGTAGTAGGCAGGAGCAGTGAGTAGAAATTGTAGGTAGGAACATTAATTGGGAGTATTAGGTAGAGGTAGTAGGATAGAACCTTGGGTAGAAGTAATTGGTAGGAACATTAGTTAGGAGCCCCTGAAAACACGGCACAAGAGAGTTGCCCTCGTATCAGTGGCTTGTTAAGGATAAGGCACGAAAGGCTAAAAAGCATCATTGGAATGCACCAGTTATGAAGACTCTTTTGCCATGACCATCCCCTTGCGAGAGTTCCTAAAGGGAACAGGTGTCAGATATATTAACAGTTATATGAAAGAGGTACTGTTACTGATTTAAATATCAATCATGTATGATTACCATATACGAACAAGCAAAGGACTTGGATTGAAGAGGTTCATGCAAATCACCCTTTAACATGTGATCAAAATCCACAAACAAAGGTCTTCATCCTAGCACATAAAGCCTATGTGTAGAAATGGCAGGGATCATGGCACGTAGTTGTTGGTAGGCAGCCTACAACCAAGGAGGTATATCAGAAGTACTACCTGCTTGGGTATCAGGAGGGTTAGTGACAGCTGAGTAGTAAGCCAGCACTTGAGTGGTTGTCAAGTTGAACTCCTCTAATCCAGGTAGTTGTCTTATCTTTCTGCCTTACCACACATGGCCTACTGGTATTTTGTCCATAAACAACCAATCTCTCCTTGTCACACGTAACACTTGACAACACTTAACTCACACAGCTCATTCTTCGTAACTCTAAATTTTCCTGTGATGAGCACTATGTGCTAGCCCTGCCTTTTGGCAAAATGGTAGAAGTAATAATAGGTAGGAACATTTAGGTAAGAGCATTAGGGAAGAAACATTAGGTAGAAGTAATTGGAAGGAATGTCATGCAGGAACATTCAGTAGAAGTCAGTAAGAACATTAGGTAGGAGCCTCTTCAAAAACAGTGCTAGGCTTGCCCTCTGCCAGTGGCCTGTCGACAGTGAGGCACTAAAGGTTAGGATATCACTAATTATGGGAGACTTCTGTCGTGGCTACCCCCATGAGGGAGTTCCAGAAGGGAACAGACACCAGAGATATAAATAGATAGTTAGGTGGGGATCATGACAATGACAACCATACTACAAAATGACAATATGACTAGTTGTTGGACAAAAAATTGAACAAATTCTGCTAGATTGATAGAAAGACATAGTATATCATTCAAAGGAGTTATATGATTGTAACTCAAATGATGGATAGTGATGTTGAAAACACTCTTTCAGTATCAATACTAAAGATGAAAATAATGCAGATGGGATCCCAGGAACAAGTAGAGGCAGTGTTGCTTAGGGCCATCACCCATCACAGCCTAAACAAGGTGATTTTTCACCAAATTTGTTTGCTTTCAACATAGCAACCAGCTGTGTTTCTGCTAATTGAAGAATTAGTGACCAGAGACACACACTAAATCATCTTAGGCTAACTAACAAATTGCATACTTCTAAGGACAAGCAAGGAACACTCCCACCTTTGTGTCTGAGCCTTTGGAAATTGTAACAGTTCATGAAACTCCATGTTTTTTAGGCCTAAGTATGATGAGGCATTACGAAAACAAGGAGGAAATGAATACTAAGCTACAGATCCATTAATTCATGCTCCATTTTCTCCAAAGTAGTGCCAAAGGCCTTACTGGGTTCATGATCATTTTTCAGATGGTATGTCTTAGTGCTTTACACATAACAGATAGAGAATGGATGTGAGCAAATGCAGTTTTTTTTTTTTTTTTGTCTGTTCCTGGCACTACCTTGCAAACATGATAAACAGTGAACAAGTACGAAAAATAGATATTCCTATAACAGTATTCCTGGAAGACATCCTGCATACAGAAGCACACTACAAAAGGATATTTGGTGCTCCACATATCAACACAAACAACAAAGGCATATAGAAAGTACATGCTGCTATTGTGCTTAAGACATTTCTTTATGCATGATTCCCTGCTTTGAGGAGTCTCATCCTCTGATGAGATTCCAGAGTATAATCATGATGTTTGTTTACTGTATATCTAATATGTTCTTTATTCATTATATCTTATCTATTATACTCAATCACTGTCTCGCGCATTAGCAAGGTAGCACAGGGAAACAGACGAAAGAATGGCCCAACCCACCCACATACACATGCATATACATAAACGCCCACAAGCGCACATATACATACCTATACATTTCAACGTGTATATACATACACAGACATATACATAAATACACATGTACATATTCATACCTACTGCCTTCATCCATTCCCGTTGTCACCCCGCCACACATGAAATAGCACACACACACACACCCTGTGCACGAGGTAGTGCTAGGAAAAGACAAAAAAAGGCCTCATTTGTTCACACTCAGTCTCTAGCTGTCATGTGTAATGCACCCAAACCACAGCTCCCTTTCCATGGTTTACCTCAGGTGCTTCACATGCCCTGGTTCACTCCACTGACATCACGTCCACCCCGGTATACCACATCGTTCCAATTTACTCTATTCCTTGCATGCCTTTCACTCTCCTTATGTTCAGGTCCTGATCGCTCAAAATCTTTTTCACTCCATCCTTCCACCTCCAATTTTGTCTCCCACTTCTCCTCATTCCCTCTACCTCTGACATATATCCTCTTTGTCAATCTTTCCTCACTCATTCTCTCCATGTGACCAAACTATTTCAACACACCCTCTTCTGCTCTCTCAACCACACTCTTTTTATCACCACACATCTCTCTTACCTTTCATTACTTACTCGATCAAACCACCTCACACTACATATTGTCCTCAAACATTTCATTTCCAACACATCCACCCTCCTCTGCACAATCCTATCTACAGCCTATGCCTCAACCATATAACATTGTTGGAACCGTTACTCCTTCATACACATTTTCACTCTACGAGATAAATTTTTCGCCTTCCACACATTCATCAACACTCCCAGAACCTTCACCCCCTCCCCCACCCTGTGACTCACTTCCCCTTCCATGGTTCCATCTGCTGCTAAATCCACTGCCAGATATCTAAAACACTTCACTCTCTCCAGTTTTTCTCCATTCACACTTAACTCCCAGTTAACTTGTCCCTCAACCCTACTGAACGTAATAATCTTGCTCTTATTCACATTTACTCTCAGCTTTCTTCTTTCACATACTTTACCAAACTCAGTCACCACCTTCTGCAGTTTCTCATCCAAATCAGCCACCTGCACTGTAATATCAGCGAACAACAACTGACTCACTTCGCAAGCCCTCTCATCCACAACAGACTGCATACTTGCCCTCTTTCCAAAACTCTTGCATTCACCTCCCTAACAACCCTATCCATAAACAAATTAAAAATCATGGAGACATCACGCACCCCTGCCGCAAACTGACATTCACTGGGAACCAATCACTTTCCTCTCTCCCTACTCGTACACATGCCTTACATCCTTGGTAAAAACTTTTCACAGCTTCTAGCAACTTACCTCCCACACCATATACTCTGAGTACCTTCCACAAAGCATCTCTATCAACTCTATCATATGCCTTATCAAGATCCATAAGTGCCACATACAAATCCATCTGTTTTTCTTTGTATTTCTCACATACATTCTTCAAAGCAAACACCTGATCCACACATCCTCTACCACTTCTGAAACCACACTGCTCTTCCCCAATCTGATGCTCTGTACATGCCTTTACCCTCTCAACCAATACCCTCCCATATAATTTCCCGGGAATACTCAACAAACTTATACCTCTGTAATTTGAACACTCACCTTTATTCCCTTTGCCTTCGAACAATGGCACTATGCATGCATTCTCCCAATCCTCAGGCACTTCACCATGACCCACACATACAGTGAATATCCTTACCAACCAATCAACAACGCAGTCACCCCCTTTTATTATAAATTCCACTGCAATACCATCCAAACCCTGCCTCCTTGCCGGCTTTCATCATTTGCAAAGCTTTCACTACCTCTTCTCTGTTTACCTAACCATTCTCCCTGACCCTCTCACTTCGCACACCACCTTGACCAAAACACCCTATATCTGCCACTCTATCATCAAACACAATCAACAAACCTTCAATATGTTCTTATGTTTAAGAATTCCTCTATACTCACATGTGGCCAGGTTTTGTGTATTAAGCATTCCTTTATCTTGACATAATATTTTCTATCTATAACCTCTCAGTGACAATCTAGAAATACAGCTTGCTTCTTCTTTTTCTTGACATCATTTACCTTCCCAAGTATCATACTACAAAATGACCCTTAGTCTTATCTATAATAAGCATTATTATGGAATCAATCATATATAATTTACTTTACATTATTACTTTTTTGGAAAAAACTTCAGTCATATATAACACTTTAATACCAGTAATAATATTCATCAGTCTTCCAAAAGCAAATGGGTATATATCAGACTAAGAGAGAGAACAAAGAGGGGAAAAAAGGCAAATACTGATAAACAGGGATGGCATATCTTGGTACACCATGCTAGTGAACACACATGACAGCACAGGCACATGCAAATAAACGTTGCCAACCAAATACCATGAGACATTTATACACATACTCCCATCTGCTATCATGAGCAATGAATATTTATGAATCATATGGATTATAAAAGAAAATAGCTCAGTTTGCAATAAAGAAGGGCACAGTAGTTAATAAATCAAAGGAACAAATGTACCATAATAAATGAAAAATAACAATACACAATGTATCATGCTTTTCTTGCAAGTCTCAGCAAGCTTTAGTGCCCTGGGCTAAAATAGCAACTGAAAATTTGCTCACTTACGCATGGATATTAGAGGCCTAAATTTATTTATTTATTTATTCTTTTTTTTCTTAAGAGTGGGAAAAGGAACTGCTCCATGTCTGGTATCATAAGAGAGTGGGAAGAAATTTGTGATATGTAGAAGAGGGTCTTGGAATAAAAAAATATGATAGAGGATTGACAGTTTCCACAACACATGCAGAACTTGTTGCTATCAATGACATTCTAAAGGATGAAAAAGAGGCATACTTTGAAAATAATATTTATTTATCTGAAAACAATATCTTGGTAATTAAGTGAAAAAGGGTGCTTTAGATAAATCTAAGAGAATTCACAGATGAAGGGGTGCTTCCTAAGGATATTGGATGAAGTGTTAGGAATCTATAAAACAGGGATAAACATGTTTCATTACTTTAGGTACCTGCACATGTTGTACTCACTGGAAATTAACAGGCTATCACAGTACTATCATAGTTGTACTCACTGGAAATTAATAGGCTATCACAGTACTATCATAGCAAAAGATGGATGTATGATGAATGATATATTTTCATGGACCAAAACATAAACTATAAACTAAAAAATGCTGTCAAAGGGACCTCTGGTGAAAAAAAGCAACTGAAAAGAGAAGATATGAAAGAAAATGGTGAAAGTATAAAGAGCTATGATGAAATAAACAGAGGTGTAGGATCTCAAAACATATAAAACATATAGAAAGAATATGCATACAGATATCACTGTGACTAGATTAGAACTAGGATCCATCAGTGGATGGGAATATAGTAAAGAAGCGAGAAATGTTTTCCATAAGAATAAACTACTCTTGAATATCATGTTCTGGCAATATAGCATATTATCTACATTTAGAATAACAAATATGTTATCAAGTTTGCCATTTCCCTCATAGGAAGGTAACACAAGGAACAAATGAAGAACTGCCTTATTTGCTCATGCAAACTAGCTGTCATGTATAATAAACTGAAACCTGAGCCCCTATACAAAGCCAAGCCTCAGAGACCTCTCAGCAGTTTTACTTTAACATCTTTCTTTACCTTACCACTTATTATTCAGTTAACTCTCCTCATATCACTTGTCCTCAAACATTTTATTTCTAGGACACCCACCTGCTTCTGCACCTTACCACCTAGGGCCCATGACTTGCATCCATAAAACATTGATGAGACAACTATACCATCAAACTTACCCATCTTTAATCTAATGCTCTCCTCAACATGCCCAGTACCCACTGTACATCTTTTTTGCCTTTCAATGCTGTTGCTATCAGCTGCAACATGGTGCAATTATCAATATTTGACTGACCCAGTAATTTTCTCAGTCGATCATCTAATTTCCTTTAGAAGGAACCATTGCTTACTCTGGTTAAATTTTCTATCTAACTTAGTAAAACACTGACAAGCCTCACATTCTTTTTTCAAAGAACCCATATTTTTGCTTGGTGACTTTTCAATATATTTCAAAGTATACCTGAAGGTTTCATGACAGTATATGCACAACTGTAAGGGTTTTAAGTCCAAATTATTCATATTTTTTGTCCTATCCCATGCACATATTTTTTTCATACATATTAGCCATTTCCTGCATTAGCGAGGTAGCTGCATTTACTTATTTTAGTCTTCATGGTAGTTCAGGAGTTCTATCCCCTCTATCTCTTTCTATATTTTGGACTATGAGAATCTATAATGATACTTGACCATTAGGCCTGGCTAGTGCTTAACACACTACATATACTACTTCTTTCAAAATATCATTCTCTGCTGCAACTCAAGTTACATGATTTTCATCCTTAGGGACATAAGATAATGTTCATAGCCATTTTGCAAGTCTTCTCTTATAGCTTTCAATAATCACTCAAGGCAGATTTCTAATTTCATTGGAAAAATAAATCAGAAAGAGACTGCCAATTGACATTTGACACTATCATCCACAAAAGACTGTTAATCTTTATGTAAACTAATTGTCCCAGCATTATTCACACATGAATGTATCTGTGGAGTTTCCTTCACAAGATGCACCTATGAAAGTTGCTGAAACATTAATAAAATCCTTCCATCAACTCTAACTTTCTTTTTTTCACATTGAAGGCTCTTGTCACAAACAAAAGTCCGCATCAAGGCTGGGCCTTTAATTGAAATATAAGGGAGAAAATGAAAGAAAACGAAAAAGAAAAAGAAAAAAATATTTACGAATTTTTGAGTTGAAAAACCTGTCTTTTTAAAAGTGCCAGGTCATAATCATTGGGAAAGACATGACGGTATGGGGTTCCAAAGCTCTAAGGTGTGAAAAAAGAAACAGCTATCAAAATGGCCCACCCTTTAAGTTGCCAAGAGCCACACACTAATCATGTGATGCACAGCTTGCCGAGTCTAGCCATTGGTGGGGTATACAGCTCTTGGGATGTCAGTTTCTGTATAGTTTGAAATGCTCATTTTGATGTGTGAAAAGGTAATCCCAGACTCTGCCTATTCATGGTTACACCGTAAGTGATACATCACTTGTAATACAGTCTCATCAGACCTTCTCACTCCAAAGGAGTCTACATTTCCCAGTTACTGGAAGTAACACCAGGACTCTGGGACTATCATAAATTATAAATAAAATTATAAACAAAAGAAAATCAGATATGTAGAGCACTTCGAACAATGATATACCTAAAACATAGCATAACACCATGAAGAGGAGTAAGAGAGTAGCAGGACCTGCTGATACAAAAAGGTAATTTAAAAGACTAAAGGATATATTTTTGTGCATAATTTATTCTGGAAAAAAATGAAATTTGGCAAAACAGGTTAAAAAATTATTACAAAGGCAATAGTTTTTTAATCAAATGACCTGTCAACCCTATTCCTCAGACATTCTCGCCTGGCCAGGCCTGAAACTGGTCCCTGAGGGAAATACTGTGTTTTACTAAGGACATTAAAAAACTGAAATTTACCTGAAGTCTGAGCATGGTATGTGGTACTATGGACTCTTTTATTTTTACTAAAGTGCAAGCATCCCCAGGGTAGATACCTGAACAATATGGGGCAAAGTTACTGATGGTGAAGAACTAAAGATGCACAACAAAAGTATATACAAAATAAAGATAGTGTGTGCTAATATGCACACATATACAAGATTAGTCAAACATGATACAAAGTAAAATAAAAAACTGAATAAAAAGCATCAAAAGTAAACAGAAACTGGAAGCAGTAAACTATGCACTGATAAAAATTATACTGACATACCCCTAGTGGTGCTTGTAGCAGTTCCCAATTGTCGTTTATCCACTGGGTGATTGTATCCTCATACTCGAAGTACATCTTTGAGTCTTGTAGAGTTAAGTTAAATATCGACAGATGCACAACATCTACCCATTTGACATCTAATCTATGAAGGAACTCATTTCCCTCATTACATAAAGCACACACGAACACATAAAATCTGAAAAAATTAATGAATTTTAATACATCCTAATAATAATCAATATGAACACGAAATGCAACAAAATTTTTAAAGTGACATAAATAATCTTAGTTTAGGTATCAGGTAGAAAGCATTTTAGCATTGGGTAAATGTAGTTAGTAGGAACATCATGTGGGAACCTCTGCAAACGCTGCACCAGAATTGCCCTCTGCCAGTGACCTGTTATGGGTGAAACACTAAAGAATAAGCAGCACCATAGGAATTCACTAGTTATGGACATTATTGCCATGGCCACCCCTCTGCAGGAGTTTCAGGTGGGAACAGGTTTCAGATATATAGAAAGATAGAAATCTTAGTTTACACTAGACCAGTAAGGACACAATTAACCTGTCCATTAACACTTACACATTAATCTGCAAGTTTATAAAACATTCCCCACCTTAAAAGTGAGAAACTAAAAAGCTTGTTAAATTACTAATAAGGAGAGAATAACAAATTAAACATGCTAAAATACGACAAAAATGCATTAAATTTTACTTATGGGTACTGCTAGCCCCTGATTCATAAAAGGAAACCCCTTTCATAAGTCAAAGCATCATAAATCAAGCAACTGAAACAAATTAATCAAGGGGAGTTGTTTTCCTAATATTTTTCAGTGACTAACTCTTTTTTATACTTGATCACAGTTTCCTGTGTTAGCAAGGTAACACCAGAAACAGACAAAGAAAGGCCACATACGCTTACATCAATTTTCTAGCTGTCATGCGTAATGCACTGAAATCACAGCTCACTAATTATAACGAAGCCCCACAAACCTTTCACTGGTTTACCTGGCTGCTTCACATGACACTTTGACCCCTGTATACCACATCAATCCAATCACTCTAACCCATGCAAGCCTTTCACCCTCCTGCATGTTCAGGCCCCAATCACTCAAATCTTTTTCACTCCACTCTAACTAACTCTTACATATGAAATAGAGTGAAGCAGCTTTAGAACAATATAAAATCTATCTATATCTCTGATGCTTGTTCTCTTCAAGAGCTCCTGTCAAGTGGGTGGCCATGGCAAAAGTCTCCACTTATCCTTATCCTTACTTGCCTCCCATACATGCACCATTCACAATACACTACATTCTCTTAATCATTAATTTCATATTTCTTTTTTTCATCCTTAACTGCCATTTCTTATGGTAGCAAGGTAGTGCCAGGAAAAAAAGAAGAAAGGCCTCATTTGCTCACATCCATTCTCTAGCTGTTATATGTATATTTATATTTTTTTTTATTATACTTTGTCGCCGTCTCCCGCGTTTGCGAGGTAGCGCAAGGAAACAGACGAAAGAAATGGCCCAACCCACCCCCATACACATGTATATACATACGTCCACACACGCAAATATACATACCTACACAGCTTTCCATGGTTTACCCCAGACGCTTCACATGCCCTGATTCAATCCACTGACAGCACGTCAACCCCGGTATACCACATCGCTCCAATTCACTCTATTCCTTGCCCTCCTTTCACCCTCCTGCATGTTCAGGCCCCGATCACACAAAATCTTTTTCACTCCATCTTTCCACCTCCAATTTGGTCTCCCTCTTCTCCTCGTTCCCTCCACCTCCGACACATATATCCTCTTGGTCAATCTTTCCTCACTCATTCTCTTCATGTGCCCAAACCATTTCAAAACACCCTCTTCTGCTCTCTCAACCACGCTCTTTTTATTTCCACACATCTCTCTTACCCTTACATTACTTACTCGATCAAACCACCTCACACCACACATTGTCCTCAAACATCTCATTTCCAGCACATCCATCCTCCTGCGCACAACTCTATCCATAGCCCACGCCTCGCAACCATACCACATTGTTGGAACCACTATTCCTTCAAACATAATAATTCCCAGTTTATGAAAAACATTTTTTACTGGACTCGCTAATACTAAGTACAAACCACAGGGGGATGGTGGGGATACAATGATTGAAAATACAGTTAGCATTGAGCATCACAGACACAGGGGGTCCCAAAAGCTGGCATGTGACAATCCATATTTAACCAAGGCCTCCAGGCAGCTCCAATGACTCATCCTTTGTTTGGGTTGCCATCTATGGTCAGCTAACAGAACCTATAATACAAGCAAAATTCAAATGGCGTAAGGAAATTTACTGTGTTGACTGACATCAATGTCACCCTACTATGCAAATGTCAACTGATGCCAATAACTTATGAAAAGTTTAAATATCCCTCAGTTTCCGTCCCAGTCAGATGCATCATGTAATCTTTGGCAGCCTTAAATCCTGGAGCAGTTCTTTCTTCCTAGCTAGATTTCTTTTCCAAACTAAGCCAGTTTCATCCACATTAAACACTTGTTGAGGGGGTGTTACCACATTCCCTAATAATTTCTTGAACACCAGATATAAAAGCTAAAATCAGATATAACTCCATAGAGAATGAGCACTTGATCATAATCATGTTTCTTTACAAAGTGACTGTTGGTGGGTGGAATATGAACTGAAAGGTACACTGCCAGCTAATAGGATATCTGTCTATATCTTGGAGGCCCATTCCCTTTAGGAACTCCCTCAAAAGAGGGGCCATGGCTAAAGTCTCAATGACAGAAGTCCAGTGCCGTTTTTCAGCCTTTAGTGCCACACTCATAAGAGGTCACTGGCCAAGGGGAATTCTAGCACAGTGTTTCCAGAGGTGCCTGCACAGTGTTCCTACTGACTACTTCTGCCTAATGTTCATACATGCTACTTCTAGCAAATGCTTCCCACAAATGTTACTACCTCTACCTAATTCTCCTGCCTAACATTCCTACCTACTACTTATATCTATTGTTCCTAACATTCTGACATAAGGCTAGCACATGATTCAAAAAATGTTAGTCATCAAGATTTTCAATTCATATGGATCATCCCTAAGCTGAAATAGTGAGTCTTTGTGGTTCTACAATGTAGCATCAATTCAGTAGTTTACCACTAAAATTATCTAGCTTCTGCTTTACCATCACTGATTATTTAGCACAAACAAATGTGAACAATGATCAAGTATAAATGTAAACTATTTGACTATATCTTCTGAACACTGACAGACCAATGGAAAAAAAAAAAAATACAATAAAACAAAAATAAACTGAGTTATGAAATATGAAACTTAGTACCTATCACCATATAGAAGTGGAAAGTGTAAACAATCTACACAGGCTTCATGGAACCATTGTTTACACCGCTGACACTGTAGCATACGATTGTACCACTCTCCAGGTCCCCCACAATAACAATACGTTTGTTCTTTGTTGCTTTTGTGACCTTGGTCCCACGTTAAAGAGTTGATCTGTAAATAAAAATTAAATCATCATCTACCATCTCCAAAGGTTTTATTATTATACTTGATCGCCATTTCCCGAGTTAGTGAGGCAACATCAGGAAAAAGACGAAGAAAGACCCATCCATTCACATACACATGCATACACACACACAACACATACATGCATATACATAAACACACACACACACACACAAACACATTTTTTTCATATATATTTGCCATTTCCCACATTAGCAAGGGAGCAATAAGTACTGAGGATTGAGCCTTAGAGAGAAAATCCTCACTTGGCCCCTTTCTCTGTTCCCTCTTTTGGAAAAGGAAAAACTGGAAAGGAGGATTTCCAGCCTGCCCCGCTCCCTCCCCTTTTAGTCACCTATGACATGCAGGGAATACATGGGAAGTATTCTTTCTCTCCTATCCCCACGGATATATGTATACATCTCTGTGGGGCCTGGATGAGGATTAGGTAGACATGGTTTTCTTACACGTAACAGCTAAGGACTGTTTTCCTGGTGCAACCTCACTGAAGCAGGAGGTAATGATGCAGCTTCCTGTGGGGTGGGGTAGTGACAAGAATGAATGAAGTCAAGCATAAATATGTACATGTGTATATATGTATATGTATGTGCATGTAAGGGCATTTATATATATATATATTTTTTTTTTGCTTTGTCGCTGTCTCCCGTGTTTGCGAGGTAGCGCAAGGAAACAGACGAAAGAAATGGCCCAACCCACCCCCATACACATGTATATACATACGTCCACACACGCAAATATACATACCTACACAGCTTTCCATGGTTTACCCCAGACGCTTCACATGCCCTGATTCAATCCACTGACAGCACGTCAACCCCGGTATACCACATCGATCCAATTCACTCTATTCCTTGCCCTCCTTTCACCCTACTGCATGTTCAGGCCCCGATCACACAAAATCTTTTTCACTCCATCTTTCCACCTCCAATTTGGTCTCCCACTTCTCCTCGTTCCCTCCACCTCCGACACATATATCCTCTTGGTCAATCTATCCTCACTCATTCTCTCCATGTGCAAAAACCATTTCAAAACACCCTATTCTGCTCTCTCAACCACGCTCTTTTTACTTCCACACATCTCTCTTACCCTTACGTTACTTACTCGATCAAACCACCTCACACCACACATTGTCCTCAAACATCTCATTTCCAGCACATCCATCCTCCTGCGCACAACTCTATCCATAGCCCACACGTCGCAACCATACAACATTGTTGGAACCACTATTCCTTCAAACATACCCATTTTTGCTTTCCGAGATAATGTTCTCGACTTCCACACATTCTTCAAGGCTCCCAGGATTTTCGCCCACTCCCCCACCCTATGATCCACTTCCGCTTCCATGGTTTCATCCGCTGCCAGATCCACTCCCAGATATCTAAAACACTTTACTTCCTCCAGTTTTTCTCCATTCAAACTTACCTCCCAATTGACTTGACCCTCAACCCTACTGTACCTAATAACCTTGCTCTTATTCACATTTACTCTTAACTTTCTTCTTTCACACACTATACCAAACTCAGTCACCAGCTTCTGCAGTTTCTCACATGAATCAGCCACCAGCGCTGTATCATCAGCGAACAACAACTGACTCACTTCCCAAGCTCTCTCATCCCCAACAGACTTCATACTTGCCCCTCTTTCCAAAACTCTTGCATTCACCTCCCTAACAACCCCATCCATAAACAAATTAAACAACCATGGAGACATCACACACCCCTGCCGCAAACCTACATTCACTGAGAACCAATCACTTTCCTCTCTTCCTACACGTACACATGCCTTACATCCTCGATAAAAACTTTTCACTGCTTCTAACAACTTGCCTCCCACACCATATATTCTTAATACCTTCCACAGAGCATCTCTATCAACTCTTATATGCCAACTCCAGATCCATAAATGCTACATACAAATCCATTTGCTTTTCTAAGTATTTCTCACATACATTCTTCAAAGCAAACACCTGATCCACACATCCTCTACCACTTCTGAAACCACACTGCTCTTCCCCAATCTGATGCTCTGTACATGCCTTCACCCTCTCAATCAATACCCTCCCATATAATTTACCAGGAATGCTCAACAAACTTATACCTCTGTAATTTGAGCACTCACTCTTATCCCCTTTGCCTTTGTACAATGGCACTATGCACGCATTCCGCCAATCCTCAGGCACCTCACCATGAGTCATACATACATTAAATAACCTTACCAACCAGTCAATAATACAGTCACCCCCTTTTTTAATAAATTCCACTGCAACACCATCCAAACCTGCTGCCTTGCCGGCTTTCATCTTCTGCAAAGCTTTTATTACCTCTTCTCCGTTTACCAAAACATTTTCTCTAACCCTCTCACTTTGCACACCACCTCGACCAAAACACCCTATATCTGCCACTCTATCATCAAACACATTCAACAAACCTTCAAAATACTCACTCCATCTTCTCACATCACCACTACTTGTTATCACCTCCCCATTTGCGCCCTTCACTGAAGTTCCCATTTGCTCCCTTGTCTTACGCACTTTATTTACCTCCTTCCAGAACATCTTTTTATTCTCCCTAAAATTTAATGATACTCTCTCTCCCCAACTCTCATTTGCCCTCTTTTTCACCTCTTGCACCTTTCTCTTGACCTCCTGTCTCTTTCTTTTATACATCTCCCACTCAATTGCATTTTTTCCCTGCAAAAGTCGTCCAAATGCCTCTCTCTTCTCTTTCGCTAATAATCTTACTTCTTCATCCCACCACTTTGTCGCTGTCTCCCGCGTTTGCGAGGTAGCGCAAGGAAACAGACGAAAGAAATGGCCCAACCCCCCCCATACACATGTATATACATACGTCCACACACGCAAATATACATACCTACACAGCTTTCCATGGTTTACCCCAGACGCTTCACATGCCTTGATTCAATCCACTGACAGCACGTCAACCCCGGTATACCACATCGCTCCAATTCACTCTATTCCTTGCCCTCCTTTCACCCTCCTGCATGTTCAGGCCCCGATCACACAAAATCTTTTTCACTCCATCTTTCCACCTCCAATCTGGTCTCCCTCTTCTCCTCGTTCCCTCCACCTCCGACACATATATCCTCTTGGTCAATCTTTCCTCACTCATTCTCTCCATGTGCCCAAACCACTTCAAAACACCCTCTTCTGCTCTCTCAACCATGCTCTTTTTATTTCCACACATCTCTCTTACCCTTACGTTACTCACTCGATCAAACCACCTCCTACCACACATTGTCCTCAAACATCTCATTTCCAGCACATCCATCCTCCTGCGCACAACTCTATCCATAGCCCACACCTCGCAACCATACAACATTGTTGGAACCACTATTCCTTCAAACATACCCATTTTTGCTTTCCGAGATAATGTTCTCGACTTCCACACATTCTTCAAGGCCCCCAGAATTTTCGCCCCCTCCCCCACCCTATGATCCACTTCCGCTTCCATGGTTCCATCCGCTGCCATATCCACTCCCAGATATCTAAAACACTTCACTTCCTCCAGTTTTTCTCCATTCAAACTCACCTCCCAATTGACTTGACCCTCAACCCTACTGTACCTAATAACCTTGCTCTTATTCACATTTACTCTTAACTTTCTTCTTCCACACACTTCCACATATATATATATATATATATATATATATATATATATATATATATATATATGTAGGTTTGCGGCAGGGATGTGTGATGTCTCCATGGTTGTTTAATTTGTTTATGGATGGGGTTGTTAGGGAGGTGAATGCAAGAGTTTTGGAAAGAGGGGCAAGTATGAAGTCTGTTGTGGATGAGAGAGCTTGGGGAGTGAGTCAGTTGTTGTTCGCTGATGATACAGCGCTGGTGGCTGATTCATGTGAGAAACTGCAGAAGCTGGTGACTGAGTTTGGTAAAAAGTGTGAAAGAAGAAAGTCAAGAGTAAATGTGAATAAGAGCAAGGTTATTAGGTACAGTAGGGTTGAGGGTCAAGTCAATTGGGAGGTAAGTTTGAATGGAGAAAAACTGGAGGAAGTAAAGTGTTTTAGATATCTGGGAGTGGATCTGGCAGCGGATGGAACCATGGAAGCGGAAGTGGATCATAGGGTGGGGGTGGGGGCGAAAATCCTGGGAGCTTTGAAGAATGAGTGGAAGTCGAGAACATTATCTCGGAAAGCAAAATTGGGTATGTTTGAAGGAATAGTGGTTCCAACAATTTTGTATGGTTGCGAGGCGTGGGCTATGGATAAAGTTGTGCGCAGGAGGGTGGATGTGCTGGAAATGAGATGTTTGAGGACAATGTGTGGTGTGAGGTGGTTTGATCGAGTAAGTAACGTAAGGGTAAGAGAGATGTGTGGAAATAAAAAGAGCGTGGTTGAGAGAGCAGAAAAGGGTGTATTGAAATGGTTTGGGCACATGGAGAGAATGAGTGCGGAAAGATTGGCCAAGAGGATATATGTGTCAGAGGTGGAGGGAACGAGGAGAAGTGGGAGACCAAATTGGAGGTGGAAAGATGGAGTGAAAAAGATTTTGTGTGATCGGGGCCTGAACATGCAGGAGGGTGAAAGGAGGGCAAGGAATAGAGTGAATTGGATCGATGTGGTATACCGGGGTTGACGTGCTGTCAGTGGATTGAATCAGGGCATGTGAAGCGTCTGGGGTAAACCATGGAAAGCTGTGTAGGTATGTATATTTGCGTGTGTGGACGTGTATGTATATACATGTGTATGGGGGGGGGGGGGGGGGGGTTGGGCCATTTCTTTCGTCTGTTTCCTTGCGCTACCTCGCAAACGCGGGAGACAGCGACAAAGTATAAAAAAAAAAAAAAAAAAAAAAAAAAAAAAATATTCCCTCAAAGGCCCAGTCCTCTGTTCTTAACGCTACTTCGCTAATGCGGGAAATGGCGAATAGTTTGAAAGAAAGAAAAAAAGATATATAAAATATATATATATATATATATATAAAATATATATATATATATTATCTTTTTTTCATACTTGATCGCCATTTCCTGCATTAGCAAGGAAGTGCCAAGAAACAGACGAAGAAAAACCAATACACTCATATATACATACATGCCCATACTCATACATATCAACAGTTATAGTACGAGTCCTTTCACTAATCTTTTATAGAACATTATTACTTGTGAAAGCAAGCTAATTGATCCACACTGCTTCAGTAGTAGCTTAAATCCTCCCATTTTCTGGTTGTCTGCTATTTCTGCTTTGTCAAGACTTTGGCTCATCATAGAAGTCTTCCTACAACTATGTTTATTTCTCTCATAATGATAGCTGGAATCCCATTCAGTCCGAGGGCTGAGTTCTGTATAAGCTTCTCAGTTGCTGTGCTTATATCCTCCTTCTCAATTTTCATAACAGCACAGTCATCATGTTGATTAAACCCTTAATCTAATTTCTCCTTAAATTTTGAGCTGAATAATGATTTGTGTTGTTGGAGGTTAATATGGGAGGATGGAGTGAAGGAGGCTTTAGTGTAAGGGAGCATGAATATTCAGGAAGGCAAGAAACACACAAAAAATGCAGGAACCCTTTCTGGAGGCTCCTGCAGCCCACGGCTGCACTACATTCAAGGGACAGAGACATGATGGACAAATGACGAGGTGATATCATGCACAGAGTGGCTCAATGGGAAAGATTAATGCGGCCTCAGGAGAAGAGTGGACTGTGTCTGCTTTGAAGTGTGCATGGAAAATATTCAGAAAAAAAGAGTGACTTGTAACAGAGATTTCCTAAATACAGTAAGGTGTTCTTACCACAAGAATAAGGCACAGGTGCCCAGAAATAAGGAAGGGGGAAAAGTGGTTGACAACAAACGCAAGTCTAAATCAACAATGTGTGATACCAACATTTAAAATAATGCTTATGGACAGAAGTTAAATGTGAGAATCATAAAGGAAGAGGCATTTTCTGTACAATGATGGGAAGTAAATCAGTTGCTGTTTGCGGGTGAATGACTTGGGACTTGGTGGCAGGCCTTAGAGAAAAACTTCAAAAGCTGATGACAGGGTTTGGAAGTCAGCATAAATGGAGGTATGAGCAAATGTGACCAAAGTTAAGGTAATGAGGAGCAGCAGCAGGGTGAGAAAGGTTATTCTGAATAACAGATTAAAGAGAGACAGCCTGGAAGAAATGGAGTGCTTTAGCTAACTGGGAGTGAAGGTAGCAGTGGATGGATTCTACGAAACTAAAGTGAGTCACAGGGTGAAAGAGGGATTTTAAGGCCCCGCATGCATTAAGCGTGAAGAAGGAAGGCAAAGATGGAATGTATGAATGTATTACATAGATGCAAGCTGGGCCCTGAGCGCACATGAAAGGAAAAGGGAGGATGTGCTGGAAATGAGGTGCCTGAGAATGACATGTGGTGTGAGACAGATTGATCATGTTTGATGTAACAGTGTCTGAGAGGTGTGACAATGATTACTATCTGAGTGAAAGCCAACCAGGTGAGGGCAATGCTTTGACAAATGTTTCATTTGTGTGTGGCAGGAACAGACTGCAACAAAAAACACAAAAGCTAAGGAGTGCTGATGTTTCACTTGGGTTGCTGTGCTTTATCTTAGGGTCCATCAATTGTAAGTATGAGGGACAATAAGTGTGCATTCTTCAAACTTTATCCACTGCAGAAAAAAAGTCTGTTCATCCCACATACCAAATGGTGGTATACTATCAAGCTGTTTTGGAAAGCCAGGTTTAAAATCTGGGTGACCAGAAACATGAAGAGTCCTTAAACTGCCCAACACAGTGAAGGAAATACAACCAATTAATAATTACAGCATCTGCTTCTGTACTAATTTGGGCAGCTTAAGACTACCAAACAATTCCAGCTACCCAAAAGGTGCAGAACAACACACTTTTACACTATAAGGGCAGGGCAGGGCAGGATTGGATTTTTCATATCCTCTTCTGAATATGTGATTGATGCTGGTTATCAAGTTACCAAAATCTATCTAATCCTCTTCCTTACAAAAAATACTAAGCATCATACCCTGACCTCCTATGATTAAGTGGCACACCCACAGTGCCAACAAAAATTCTGAAACAGCAAGGCACCACGTGGAAGCACCAAGACAAAACTATGAGATGAAAATATGAATAAGGAAAGAGTTATTTGAATTCATATCTTTCCAATATGTACCAATTTATCAAAGCTAATAGAAGATACCACTGGAGATACATAAACCTGTAATAAGTGCAACAATCAAAAGCATGTGGCAAAACTGTTAAAACAAATCAAATGGTACCGTAATTAGTACCATACAAATTTTTCTTTACAAACATCTATCCATGGAAACTAACATTACTGAGCAATGTCAAAATATCTAACAAACACATATCAGACAAATGCCACACTTTAATACCCTCTGCCATAAACTAAATGTTAATAAAATTTGTAACATGCAAATCTTCCCATAAGAGTAATTATGCCAATCCAGTAATTTTTCCAAACTCTCGTTTTTCAGTGAAAGGGCTATGCATTCTACAAGCAACTAATGAAATGAACACACAATCCAAGGTTGCTTACAACTATAGATAATGAAAATGCATGAAACGATACCCATTAGAATGGTACTGTAATGAACTGAAAGTAGTGTGCATTACATGGAAAGTGGAAAGAGTACTAGAGTGAGGGCCATCTATTGTCAGAGCCAACAGCAATTTCTGTTCGTGCAACAAAGATATAAACTGATATCAACCACAATACTAACATCATAAGGCAGGACTAGCTTATTATTCTCTTCTGATTGGCGATTTTGTTGAGGACGTGGACGTTGTTTTCTAGGAGAATTCTCCCGTGATTTCTTCCGTTCTTCTTTCTCCATGGCTGAATGTCCAGCACACTTTGGGCACTCCCACTGGCTCTCTGGTTCACAGTACTCCTTGCCGATTCTTGGCTGGAGGTATTCAGAACAATGATGACAACATGGTCTATGAATAAACTAAAAAGGAATCTGATATACTTGAACTCTAATTCATAGTATAACTACTAAGATGTTTCTGCACAACAAATGCTGAAACATGATAATTTCTAAGCTGCAATGTTAAAATATCTTCATACAATTTCACCATTTCCTGCATTATCAAGGTAGCACAAGGATGAAGGGAAGAAAATGTCCTCAATCACTCACATCCACTCTCTAGATGTCATGTATAATAGAATATTAACCTATCAACTTTCAAAAAAATATTCTTCAGTAGTCTCATAGATAAAGATGCATCATAATTTCATAGCCTGAATATGCTACCTGGCAGTAAACAGAACTGGCAGTCTTACCACAGAAAATTTATTGGCTCCAGCTATGATTACTCACAGCTTTCATGTTCTCAAACCCTAAACAATTTTCTTATTTAATACCTAAGGGCCTTTTCCACCTTAATGAGGTAACATCAGGAACAATGACTAACTCTCTCACTTGCACATATCCAGTCTATGTCTGGCATGCACAATCCACCAAAACAAGAGCCAATCATCCAAAATCAAACTCCAGACACCACTCCATGGGATATCATATCTTCCTGCTTCATCTGCCCTAATTGAGCCCACTGAGAGAACTCTGAGGGGTACCACTGTTTACAGGGAAAGTGGCAAACATTATTCCATCAACAATCACCAAAATGGAACAACTGGGAAAGACTATGCACGAGGCAAAATTGCCTTAGTAAAGGCCTCATACACAAAAACTTGTTACAACCTGTCAAATGATTTGGAATTGATGTGAATCATGACAAAGTAAATGGATATAGGCATCTCACCTGATGACCAGCTTAGTATATACAGTATATATGAAGTTGAGAATATGTATGACTCAGGTCTCATGAATTCATCCACCACATGTAAATATAAATTAATTCTCAAATAAAGCTTTTTTTGGGGGAAAAAAATTCATTTCAAAAATACACAGAAAAGTTATATATAGATATATAAAAACAAGCCAGTAGGTATGATCTTGTCCTATTAACCCTTGCAAGAAGTACTGTAGTTTTTTCAATCTGACAGGCTCTGAGAATGCCATAAGTAACTGCTCGCTCTACCCCACAACTATGATTATATACAGATCCTCAAGCAGAAATTTTCACCTGCACTCTCAATGATAAGTCACACACAGTATAAACCATAGGGGATTGTTTCATTTCACAATTGGCCTTGACAGTAAACTACACACCTGGAGGCAATTCTGATGGTAACCTTGTTCACAAATGTGACATAATACAATTTCATTTGTATCCCAGCTCTTGGAAGACTTGCAGATAACACAGAGGTCATCTGACTCTGGCAACTTCAGTTTGGTTATATCTTTATATAAAGACCAGTGGGCTGTACTGTCCTCAAACTGAACCAAGCAACGCTCATTTTCACTGTCAACCTGAAAGATGTACACAAATATATGAGAGTAATGGTGTATAATATGACTATTTCTTACATATTTCAATACAACATGCAGGTATGAAGACACCAATAAATTAGTGAATAATGCGAATCTTAAGTTAACTTTACAGCAAACTCCATAATGTATAAAAAACTGATACCTGTAGAATGATATATGGTATCCTCGATATGGACCTGACAATAAGCAGAAAACAAGATGTTTTTCCATCTTAATATACATGTGGGTGTGTAAATACATCAACAAAATATTCACAGCCCACAAACCTTGAAAAATTATATAAAAAAAAACTTCATCATACATCCAGTAAAACATGACACAAGTACCTTGTGCAAAAACAGAACAAAAGTACCCTAATTTGTAGAAAAAGGAAGTAGGCATTACAAATACATTAAATCTCTGCAAATGACAACCATAAACATAAAAGATAAGTGAATACAAAAATTCCAATTGCCTTCTATGCACACCATATGAAAACACACTACTCAAACTGCTCAAATAAGAATTTCACTTAGTTGCACATACATTAGCTATCTAAGCAGCTTGTACAACTTCAATAAGTCAATCTTTAAGATAATACATAGTTTTGCATTTGTAATTCGTACTTTCATCAAGTAACATATATAATCTGTTACTATTTTCCTGAACAACTGAAATGTTAAGCATACAAAGATGTCATTTTTTTTTTTTTTACAATCCTTCATAAACATCTGCAATAACAGAAGCTGAAAATGTATATGATAAATTACCACAACTATAATTCCAAGGTAGAAGAGTCCATCTTTTCCATGTGACAACACATCCTCGCCCTCTATGAAAGGTGCCACCTTTTCCTTTGTAGTGCTGTCTGGTGTAACAAACCCACTGTCACCCTCACTGTCCCCATCCTGCACAAGAGATATAATATAAATAGCAAGATGGGATGGATTAAATAGAGTTAATTCTACAATATATCTATAAACCTGACTAGAAATCATAATTTCAAACTTTCTGAAAAATATACTACAATAAGGCCAATCTAAAACAGAACAAGATAAGAAAAATATAACAATGTCTTTTCTATGGTATATCAAAAGACATATTCAAAAATATCTAAATCAATTAATCAAACTGAATGCAAATCATTTTTAAAACTATAGTCTACATTAAATGTCTAAGTTTTTCAACCAGAAGTTAACTATTTACAATTAATCTAAAAATTAAACACGAGTCACATCACAAAAACTTATGCGTATTTCTAAAAAAAGAAACAAACCTTAAAATTATGGGAGAATTAGTGGTGGGATAGAAAATATTCAGCTTCAGAATGTTAATGGTATAAATAACAAAATAAAAAAGTGTAATGAAAGTGCAATTTAAAATGGGATTATGTGCCAAGACAAGAAAGTGAGTAAAGGAATACAAGAAAATTCTGATACAGATAAACATAAGTGTCACACGAAAAGGAAAAGGACATTGTTACCATACGTGGTGATATAAAAGATGAATGAGGAAATGGTAATAATACTCCCATTAGAAGCCTGTATGCTGCTGAGATACATGAAAGTAATGAAGGTCTATTGGAATTAAGAAAATAATAAGCACTTGAAAATGACAAATTGAAATGTAAATATGTGGACATGTACACCGTGTATAGTGAAAGACGAAGAACAAAATTCTTTGGATAAAATAACAGCGGAAAGCAAATTGAAAAAAAACATGCTAAATATCATAGTCAAAAGTACAGTGTTTGTTTGTTTGGTCCTAAAGGTTCAAGTCGTGTTTGTATGTTTGGTCCTACAGGTTCAAGTCAGTCAAATCTAAGTCATTCAAAGTTAAAAAGTCTAAGTCTCAGACTTGTACAGTTAACTGATTACACTTACTGAAATCAATACTTGACTCCATATAACAATTCAGTTTTTCATTATCAAACAAGCAATTGATAAAAGCACTCTGCCTTGCATAAGAAAACTAATACTGAGGTACACACATATTGATGGCAAAGATAAAAACAAAAATAATGATAAAAGTAAAACTGACAAAGAGAACCCCATGCTATGTCCCTGCTATAGCAAACACAACAAACACTTGCATAACAGACAACTTATTCATTTGCTGCAGAATCTTTTTTTTCTAAAGTAAGATGGAAAAGTACCAATTTTGAAATAAAGAACAGTTAGCCTTATCATTTCATAAACTGCATTAACAGACCTTGGAAAAGTAAGTTTGGAATGTGTAGGCATCATGCATGATGATGTATTGCTTCTAACTCCTGTATGAATGTGGAAAAAATAAAAGCAGAGATGAAAGAAATATCATGAGCAGCAAAATCAATAAGTTAGGTCATACTCAAAAAAAATAAAAAGAACAGATGACAACTCAAAAAAAATAAAAAGAACAGATGACAAAGAAAATATAAGTTAGAAACATACAATCAGTGTGTCATCCTATTCCCATTAAATAGAAAAACGTTTAAGCAGCAAGTCATCCAATATTTCCATGGATTAGAAACATGCATGATCAGTGCATCATCCAATACTTCCATGGATTATAAATAAAGAGAATCATGTGTCATCCAATATGGCAATACAGGCTAGTCAGTAAAGAGTTAATACAGTTCAAAAAAAGGGGATAACAGGCAGATCATGTATGAGATGGACTGATTCATGAAATGTACTGCAAAGCTCTAGAGATATCTTTAACGAGATAATAGCCATCAAAATAACTGACTTCTAATCCTGACCAAAGAAAATGAACTGCTGATTAAGCTTGAAGAGAGTTAACAGAAATCCTTATCTCATAAACTTTTAATTCAATACAACACTGCACACAAGTACAAACAAACATAGAAAGACCAATGCACTTCAATAAAATAAAATAAAAAAAAGGGATAAGTTCTTTAATGTTCAGAACTGATATATCAAAATCACAAGTTTACCTGTTTTTCACTCTTACTTTCTTTACCTAATCTAAGGCCTAAAGTACAGGTTCCATCCCATGCACTTGTGAATGAAAAAGGTAATATGTATGAATAAATTTCTGAGTAAAGGGAAAATCCATGAGATAATTATGGCTAATGCTAAAGGCCTCAGCAAATGTGAATCTGTATGGTTGCATTTGATGGTCTGAGATAAAAATCCCCTTATTAAAGTAATAAGATATTCATTCCAACTCAACTACAGAAGAGGTCTGTTTAAGTATGTTGGAGGAACTATCAAAATTTTCCTACAAGAGAAAACTACAGCTTCAAGCACAATCCACTTAAATATAAGGACAAAGACATACAATATTCAGCTAAAAAAATTTGCACAATACATGCTTACTACCTATCATGCTTTCTGCCTATCACCTAAATAGGGATAAAAATGTTTCAAGCAGTCTTCACTCAAAATCTAAATTACAAAAAATCATTTGAAGTACAAAATAAATCTGCCTTACTCTTATGAGGTAAAATAGCCCTTAAGTTTTCAATAGATTATCTAACAGTTATTGAATATACGAACCCATAATGATTAAGTCAAACCCAAACAGAATGTCAGTTTCATGCCAAATCATCATACAAATGGTAGAAATAAGGACCAGTCACCATTACCCTTTTTCAAAGACAAATTTACACTCTTGACTAATGCATACAAGCAAACTTCTCCCCATGAAATGAGATGGTATTTTCCCAGACACAGGGACAATATATCTCAAGGAATTGGGCATATCATAAATAACACTATCAATTATGTCTACCAATCAAAATCAAGTAAAGGTTTCTTTGAAAATGAAGTACTCTGACATTATACCTCTATTTAACAAAGAGCGTCATGAAATAAAACCATAAGTTACATATCAAGCAAATCTTGACACATTTATCACTAGCAAAAACATTTCATAATTAACACTTAATTTACTAATACCAGTATACATATGTCTGCAAAGCCACTACTCCCACAGAAGTACTTGATCAACATTAGGCTGTATTAGTCTATGTAATATAGTACCTTTAAAAAGGCAACCGTTGTACTGCAATTACACAGGAGCACTATAGAGAAATTGCTAGCTAAACTTCATAAACTTCAATAAAACCTATAAACAAGACAAGTCCTTCCAAAATAAATGTACACTATTGTATCCTATACCAAAAATGAGAAGAACATGAAATACAATAACAAAAACATACTAAATAAAAATACACTAATACAACCACAAATAAAAGATCATTCTTTCCATTTACCTTTATGCTATAAATCCTATAAGCTATTCTCAACATTCAAAGCAGCGTAACCCAAACAAATATTTTAGGCATTTCAGTTGCTAACCATTTTATTTTAGCATTAAAGACACTAAAGCAATGAAAAAGTATTTGCTGAAGATTTCTATTTATTGCTCTAGCTCAGGAAAGAGAAAATATGTATATAATATACATTTATCATTTATAATTACCCTAGGACCTCTGTTTAAGAAAAAGTACTATTGTTAACCAGGACCTCTTTCTAGAGGCTCTTGCACCACTCCAGAAGCTGCCCTACTTCCAACAGCAGGGAAATGTGGACTCCTTTGGAATGAGAGGTTCTCTTGAGAAACTACACTCCCAATGATGCAGCCTCCTCACCAAATGTGACTTTTCATTCACAGTGTAACCTCATGAAGGCAAAGGGCATGTGAAGTGTCAGGGGTAAACCATGGAAAGGTCTGTGGGGCCTGGTTGAAGATAGGGAGCTGTGGTTTTGGTACATTACACATGACAGTTAGAGACTGAATGTGAACGAATGTGACATTTTTCGTCGCTTTCCTGGCACTACCTTGCAGGATAGGGGGTAGCGATGCTACTTCCTGTGTGGCGGGGATGCGATAGGAACGGATGAAGGTAAGCCAGTATGAATATGTACATGTGTATATATGTTTATGTCTGTGCATGTACATGTATGTATATGTATATATATGTATATGTTGGAAAGGGTCACAATTTTGCGCATGATCAAGATATTCCTATGAGTCTGTTTCATGTTTTATATTCCCCGTGGACTCATAGGAATATGTATATGTATGTATATATAAGTTTTGTGAGGCCAGGATGTGAAAAGGGAGCTGTGGTTTTAGTGCACTGCACATGACAGCTAGAGACCGAGTGTGAACTAATGTGGCCTTTGTTGTCTTTTCCTAGCACTACCTCTCGCACACATGGGGGGAGGGGATGCCATTTCATGTGTGGCGGGTATGGAGGAAGGCAGCATGTATGAATATGTACATGTGTATATATGTATATGTCTGTGTATGTATATATATGTATACATCGAAATGCATAGGTATGTATATATGCGTGTGTGGACATGTATGTATATACATGTGTATGTGGGCGGGTTGGGCCATTCTTTCGTCTGTTTCCTTGCACTACCTCGCTAACATGGGAGACAGTGACAAATATATATATATATATATATATATATATATATATATATATATATATATATATATATATATATATATATATATATATATATATATTTTTCATATATTTTATTATACTTTGTCGCTGTCTCCCGCGTTTGCGAGGTAGCGCAAGGAAACAGACGAAAGAAATGGCCCAACCCACCCCCCCATACACATGTATATACATACGTCCACACACGCAAATATACATACCTACACAGCTTTCCATGGTTTACCCCAGACGCTTCACATGCCTTGATTCAATCCACTGACAGCACGTCAACCCCGGTATACCACATCGCTCCAATTCACTCTATTCCTTGCCCTCCTTTCACCCTCCTGCATGTTCAGGCCCCGATCACACAAAATCTTTTCACTCCATCTTTCCACCTCCAATTTGGTCTCCCTCTTCTCCTCGTTCCCTCCACCTCCGACACATATATCCTCTTGGTCAATCTTTCCTCACTCATTCTCTCCGTGCCCAAACCACTTCAAAACACCCTCTTCTGCTCTCTCAACCACGCTCTTTTTATTTCCACACATCTCTCTTACCCTTACGTTACTCACTCGATCAAACCACCTCACACCACACATTGTCCTCAAACATCTCATTTCCAGCACATCCATCCTCCTGCGCACAACTCTATCCATAGCCCACGCCTCGCAACCATACAACATTGTTGGAACCACTATTCCTTCAAACATACCCATTTTTGCTTTCCGAGATAATGTTCTCGACTTCCACACATTCTTCAAGGCCCCCAGAATTTTTGGAAAGAGGGGCAAGTATGAAGTCTGTTGGGGATGAGAGAGCTTGAGAAGTGAGTCAGTTGTTGTTCGCTGATGATACAGCGCTGGTGGCTGATTCATGTGAGAAACTGCAGAAGCTGGTGATTGAGTTTGGTAAAGTGTGTGGAAGAAGATAGTTAAGAGCAAATGTGAATAAGAGCAAGGTTATTAGGTACAGTAGGGTTGAGGGTCAAGTCAATTGGGAGGTGAGTTTGAATGGAGAAAAACTGGAGGAAGTGAAGTGTTTTAGATATCTGGGAGTGGATCTGGCAGCGGATGGAACCATGGAAGCGGAAGTGGATCATAGGGTGGGGGAGGGGGCGAAAATTCTGGGAGCCTTGAAGAATGTGTGGAAGTCGAGAACATTATCTCGGAAAGCAAAAATGGGTATGTTTGAAGGAATAGTGGTTCCAACAATGTTGTATGGTTGCGAGGCTTGGGCTATGGATAGAGTTGTGCGCAGGAGGATGGATGTGCTGGAAATGAGATGTTTGAGGACAATGTGTGGTGTGAGGTGGTTTGATCGAGTAAGTAACGTAAGGGTAAGAGAGATGTGTGGAAATAAAAAGAGCGTGGTTGAGAGAGCAGAAGAGGGTGTTTTGAAATGGTTTGGGCACATGGAGAGAATGAGTGAGGAAAGATTGACCAAGAGGATATATGTGTCGGAGGTGGAGGGAACGAGGAGAAGAGGGAGACCAAATTGGAGGTGGAAAGATGGAGTGAAAAAGATTTTGTGTGATCGGGGCCTGAACATGCAGGAGGGTGAAAGGAGGGCAAGGTATAGAGTGAATTGGAGCGATGTGGTATACCGGGGTTGACGTGCTGTCAGTGGATTGAATCAAGGCATGTGAAGCGTCTGGGGTAAACCATGGAAAGCTGTGTAGGTATGTATATTTGCGTGTGTGGACGTATGTATATACATGTGTATGGGGGTGGGTTGGGCCATTTCTTTCGTCTGTTTCCTTGCGCTACCTCGCAAACGCGGGAGACAGCAACAAAGCAAAAAAAAAATATATATATATATTAAACCCTCAATTTATCAGACTAATTGGAAGGAGGGGGTGTCTGTTAATGCCAAAATTCAGCTAAAAAAAATCAAGAATGCAACCTATGGGCATTTTCTAATACAATATACAGTTCATGTGCTTTCTTTTAAGTCCTCTATCACTTGATGCCATTTTGAATTCTAAGGACTGCAAAAGTATTTTATAAATAAAGTCCCAATTCACTGTATGTTGTACAACCTGACCACACAGTAGCTTGAGGCAGACTGAGACCGAGAAAATGTGAGTATACCTCACTCTACCAAAAACAAGTGCAATATGAAATACATGGTATGGCGTTTGAGATTTTTCATTTTCACATTTTTCAAATCAATTAATGTATCATTTGCTCGTTTCGTTAAACCCAAAATCTGTTCAATTGGGGTCTGTTGAAGCAAGGGTTTACTGTATATATAAAACACCCATTCCCTCTGGAAACTCCCTCAAAAGGGTGGTCATGGCAAAACTTCTGATGGCCTTGCGGAAAATGAAATTAAGCAAGGCAGCGGGATTGGATGGTATTGCAGTTGCATTTATTAAGAAAGAGGGTGACTGTGTAGTTGATTGGTCGGTAAGGATATTTAATGTATGTATGAATCATGGTGAAGTGCCTGAGGTTGCCAGAATATAAGTATAGTGCCATTTCATCAAAGGCAAAGGGGATAAAGGTAGAGTGTTCAAACTACAAAGGCATAAGTTTGTAGAGTATACCTGGAAGATTATATGGGAGGGTACTGAGTGAGAGGGTTTTGAAAGCATCAGACTAGGGAAGAACAGTGTGGTTTCAGAAGTGGCAGAGAAAGTGTGGATAAGGTGTTTGCTTTGAAGAATGTGTGAGAAAACACTTAGAAAAACAAATGGACCCGTACGTGGCATTTACGGATCTGGAATAGGCATATGATAGGGATGATAGAGATGCTTTGTCGAAGGTTTTAAGAATACATGGTGTGGGAGGCAAGCTGTGTGGGTATGAGTAGGAAGAGAGGAGAGTGACTGGTTCCCAGTGAAAGTCAGTCTCCAGCAAGGGTGTGTAATGTCATCATGGTTGTTTAATTTGTTTATGGATGGGGTGGTGAGGGAAGTAAATGCAAGTTTTGAAGCGGTGTGAGCATGCAATCTGTGGGGGATGAGAAGACCCAGGAAGTAAGTAGTTGCTGTTTACCAATGATACAACACTATGGCTAATTTGAGTGAAAAACTGCAGAAGTTGGTGACTGAGTTTGGAAAAATATGGGAAAGGAGAAAGTTGAGAGTAAATGTAAAAAAAAAAAAAAAGCAAGGTTATTAGATTCTGCAAGGTTGAGGGACATGTTAGTTGGGATTAAGTTTAAATGGAGAAAAAAAGCAGGAGGAAGGGAAGTGTGTTAGATATTTGAGAGTGGACTTGGCAGCGAATGGAACCATGGAAGCGGAAGTGAGTCAAAGGGTGGGGGAAGGGGCGAAGGTTCGGGGAGCGATGAAGAATATGTGAAGAGAGAACATTATGTTGGAGCAAAAATGGGTACGTTTGAAGGAATAGTGGTGCCAATAATATTACATGGTCGTGAGACATGGGATATACATGGGGTTGTGCAGAGGAGAGTGGATGTGTTGGACATGAAATTTTTGAGGTCAATATGTGTTGTGATGTGGTTTGATCAAGTAAGTAATGAAAGGGTAAGAGAGGTTTGGTAACAAAAAGAGCGTAGGTGAGAGAAGAAGAGGGTGCGTTGAAATGGTTTGGACATAAGGAGAGAATGAGTGAGGAAAAGTTGACAATGAGGATATATGTGTCAGAAGTAAAAGGAACAAGAAGAAGCATGAGACCAAACTGAAGGTGGAAAGATAGAGTGAAACAGAAATACTTGAGTGATCAGAGCCTGAACATGCAGGAGGGTGAAAAGCATACACGGAACAGTGAACTAAAACAATATGATATATGGGGGTCCGTGTGCCATCAAAGGACCGAACTAGAGCATGTGAAACATCTGGGATAAACCATGGAAAGATCTGTGGTGGGGCCTGGATGTGTATAGGATGCTAAGGTTTCAGTGCATCACACATGAGAGCTAGAGAATGAATGTGAGTGGATGCAGTCTTTCTTCATATGTTCCTGGCACTACCTTGCTGATGCAAGGGGTGATGATGCTGTTTCCTGTGGGGTGGGTTGGCACCTCGAAGACTTCTGTGCACTGACAGTCATAAATTAAGAAAATAAGTCAACAACTCGGATATTACACTGTAACCATAATGAGGAGTGTCTACGAAATATCTTCAAAAAAAGAAACTTCAAAAAAGGAAAACTATTAATGAACTGAACGAGAAAGAGAATAGAATCAAAACAACATTCTTCTATGTGTGGAACAGAGTTTAAGATTATGACAGAATCCCTAGTTGAGTTACAACATGAAGCTGACAGAGAGAGAATTGCTTCATTTCTTCCTAGGTAGAGGCTTCCATATGCAACTAATTCATTTTTAGATTTCAATCTATCTACCTACCTAAATCTCTGATGCCCATTCCCTCAGGGAACTTCCTCAAGGAGGTGGCCACAATAATAACAATTTGAACATACTTTTAAAAAAATGTACGTATATATCTTAAATCACATCTCCATCACTCAATCTTTGATTTTTACTTTATGTTCTCATCCATTCACATTCAATTTTTCATTATGAAAAATACATGTCTATATATCAAAGTCAAATAAACATTTTTGCTAATAGTGAAAAAAAAACTTTCTGGAGAACACATTTCTTCTGAAGACTTCACAGATCTAAGCCTTTTTTGTCATTATCTTTTAACTGTCATTCTAATAGGAGAAAGGGGAACAAACAAAAACTCGAAAAGAATGAAGGGTACTGTATTTTGGTCTGTCTGTTTGTCACTATGTCAGTACCATTATGTCACAAGGGTATGAGCATGCTTGTAACGTGCTGAAAGCACATAAATGCATGCAAAGCAAAAATCCACATCAGCATAAAGAGTGAGCAAAATGATGGTTTTCATCTCTGTATGGTTTACTAAGGAATTTTTGGAAAGGGAGAATGTGAACATGCATGCAGATTGTAGAATGTCCTGAGATGCAAGTATACAAAACGTATCAATGATCCTGAAATAATCTTACTTCCAAAATTCACAGGCAGTTGCACCATAAAGCAAATTTCAAGTCATGCAAATAAAGTCCACACCACAGGAATTCCTTTAATGCTTCCATCTAACTCAAAACTATTCCAGTTAAACTAATCATATCAACATCCATGTTCAATCAGAATCATTACTCATCATTATCACAACCTGTATTAAACCAATAACTAACACACACAAAACAGCAATGCAAACGTTCCAAACTTTCAACCAGATAAATCAGAATCTAGCAAATGTTACATATCTATCTATAATTACCCAAAGGAACCCCTTCTGAAAAGATCCTGGTGTTAATAAAGAACCCTTTCCCACCGGCTTCCACTGCCCAAGGCTTTGCTACACTCATTTGAGGAGACAGGATGGACTCATTTGAGGCAAGAAGTACTCTGATTAGCCTGTTCTTTATTTTGTTAACAGGCAATCATACAGCCTCAATAAAAGTGACTTTTCACTTACAGTAGAATAAATATAAATAAATGAATATATATACATGTGCATGTGTGGACGAGTATGTATATACAGGTGTATGTGGATGGGTTGGGCCATTCTTTCGTCTGTTTCCTTGCGCTACCTAGCTAACACCGGAGACAGCGAGAAAGTATAACAAATATATATAGGGGAGAGAGAATACTTCCTATGTATTCCATGCGTGTCATAGAAGGCGACTAAAAGGGGAGGGAATGGGGGGGCTGCAAATCCTTTCCCTCTCATTTTTAATATTCCAAAAGAAGGAACAGAGAGGGAGGCCTAATAAGGATATTCCCTCTAAGACTCAGTCCTCTGTTCTAAATGCTACCTCGCTAATTGGGAAATGGCGAATAGTTTATAAAAAAAAAATCTATCTATCTATCTATATATATATATATATATATATATATATATATATATATATATATATATATATATAGGGAGGTGAATGCAAGAGTTTTGGAAAGAGGGGCAAGTATGAAGTCTGTTGGGGATGAGAGAGCTTGGGAAGTGAGTCAGTTGTTGTTCGCTGATGATACAGTGCTGGTGGCTGATTCATGTGAGAAACTGCAGAAGCTGGTGACTGAGTTTGGTAAAGTGTGTGGAAGAAGAAAGTTAAGAGTAAATGTGAATAAGAGCAAGGTTATTAGGTACAGTAGGGTTGAGGGTCAAGTCAATTGGGAGGTGAGTCTGAATGGAGAAAAACTGGAGGAAGTGAAGTGTTTTAGATATCTGGGAGTGGATCTGGCAGCGGACGGAACTATGGAAGCGGAAGTGGATCATAGGGTGGGGAGGGGGCGAAAATTCTGGGAGCCTTGAAGAATGTGTGGAAGTCGAGAACATTATCTCGGAAAGCAAAAATGGGTATGTTTGAAGGAATAGTGGTTCCAACAATGCTGTATGGTTGCGAGGCGTGGGCTATGGATAGAGTTGTGCGCAGGAGGATGGATGTGCTGGAAATGAGATGTTTGAGGACAATGTGTGGTGTGAGGTGGTTTGATCGAGTAAGTAACGTAAGGGTAAGAGAGATGTGTGGAAATAAAAAGAGCGTGGTTGAGAGAGCAGAAGAGGTTGTTTTGAAATGGTTTGGGCACATGGAGAGAATGAGTGAGGAAAGATTGACCAAGAGGATATATGTGTCGGAGGTGGAGGGAACGAGGAGAAGAGGGAGACCAAATTGGAGGTGGAAAGATGGAGTGAAAAAGATTTTGTGTGATCGGGGCCTGAACATGCAGGAGGGTGAAAGGAGGCCAAGGAATAGAGTGAATTGGAGCGATGTGGTATACCAGGGTTGACGTGCTGTCAGTGGATTGAATCAAGGCATGTGAAGCGTCTGGGGTAAACCATGGAAAGCTGTGTAGGTATGTATATTTGCGTGTGTGGACGTATGTATATACATGTGTATGGGGGTGGGTTGGGCCATTTCTTTCATCTGTTTCCTTGCGCTACCTCGCAAACGCGGGAGACAGCGACAAAGCAAAAAAGAAAAAAGAAAAGATATATATATATATATATACATATATATATTTTTTTATTTTGCTTTGTCGCTGTCTCCCACGTTTGCCAGGTAGCGCAAGGAAACAGACGAAAGAAATGGCACAACCCACCCCCATACACAATGTACACACACACGCAAATATACATACCTATACATCTCAATGTGCACATATATATACACACACAGATACATACAAATATACCCATGCACACAATTCACACTGTCTGCCCCTATTCATTCCCATCGCCACCTCGCCACACATGGAATACCATCCCCCTCCCCCCTCATGTGTGCGAGGTAGCACTAGGAAAAGACAACAAACGCCCCATTCGTTCACATTCAGTCTCCAGCTGTCACGCAATAATGCCCGAAACCACAGCTCCCTTTCCACATCCAGGCCCCACACAACTTTCCATGGTTTACCCCAGACACTTCACATGCCCTGATTCAATCCACTGACAGCACATCAACCCCGGTATACCACATCGATCCAATTCACTCTATTCCTTGCCCTCCTTTCACCCTCCTGCATGTTCAGACCCCGATCACACAAAATCTTTTTCACTCCATCTTTCCATCTCCAATTTGGTCTCCACTTCTCCTCGTTCCCTCCACCTCCGACACATATATCCTCTTGGTCAATCTTTCCTCACTCATTCTCTCCATGTGCCCAAACCATTTCAAAACACCCTCTTCTGCTCTCTCAACCATGCTCTTTTTATTTCCACACATCTCTCTTACCCTTACATTACTTACTCAATCAAACCACCTCACACCACACATTGTCCTCAAACATCTCATTTCCAGCACATCCACCCTCCTGCGCACAACTCTATCCATAGCCCACGCCTTGCAACCATACAACATTGTTGGAACCACTATTCCTTCAAACATACCCATTTTTGCTTTCCGAGATAATGTTCTCGACTTCCACACATTCTTCAAGGCTCCTTGCGCTATCTCGCAAACGCGGTAGACAGCGACAAAGCAAAATAAATATAAACATATATATATATATATATATATATATATATATATATATATATATATATATATATATATATATATATATATATATTTCTTTTCTTTTCTTTCAAACTATTCGCCATTTCCCGCATTAGCGAGGTAGCGTTAAGAACAGAGGACTGGGCCTTTGAGGGAATACCCTCACCTGGCCCAATTCTCTGTTCCTTCTTTTGGAAAATTGAAAAAAAAAAAAAAAAACCCGAGAGGGGAGGATATCCAGCCCCCCGCTCCCTCCCCTTTTAGTCGCCTTCTACGACACGCAGGGAATACGTGGGAAGTATTCTTAATCCCCTATCCCCAGGGATAATATATATATATATATATATATATATATATATATATATATATATATATATATATATATATATATATGGGGAGGTGATAACAAGTAGTGGTGATGTGAGAAGGAGATGGAGTGAGCATTTTGAAGGTTTGTTGAATGTGTTTGATGATAGAGTGGCAGATATAGGGTGCTTGGTCGAGGTGGTGTGCAAAGTGAGAGGGTTAGGGAAAATGATTTGGTAAACAGAGAAGAGGTAATAAAAGCTTTGCGGAAGATGAAAGCCGGCAAGGCAGCAGGTTTGGATGGTATTGCAGTGGAATTTATTAAAAAAGGGGGTGACTGTATTATTGACTGGTTGGTAAGGTTATTTAATGTATGTATGACTCATGGTGAGGTGCCTGAGGATTGGCGGAATGCGTGCATAGTGCCATTGTACAAAGGCAAAGGGGATAAGAGTGAGTGCTCAAATTACAGAGGTATAAGTTTGTTGAGTATTCCTGGTAAATTATATGGGAGGGTATTGATTGAGAGGGTGAAGGCATGTACAGAGCATCAGATTGGGGAAGAGCAGTGTGGTTTCAGAAGTGGTAGAGGATGTGTGGATCAGGTGTTTGCTTTGAAGAATGTATGTGAGAAATACTTAGAAAAGCAAATGGATTTGTATGTAGCATTTATGGATCTGGAGAAGGAATATGATAGAGCTGATAGAGATGCTCTGTGGAAGGTATTAAGAATATATGGTGTGGGAGGCAAGTTGTTAGAAGCAGTGAAAAGTTTTTATCAAGGATGTAAGGCATGTGTACATGTAGGAAGAGAGGAAAGTGATTGGTTCTCAGTGAATGTAGGTTTGCGGCAGGGGTGTGTGATGTCTCCATGGTTGTTTAATTTGTTTATGGATGGGGTTGTTAGGGAGGTGAATGCAAGAGTTTTGGAAAGAGGGGCAAGTATGAAGTCTGTCGGGGATGAGAGAGCTTGGGAAATGAGTCAGTTGTTGTTCGCTGATGATACAGTGCTGGTGGCTGATTCATAAGAGAAACTGCAGAAGCTATTGACTGAGTTTGGTAAAGTGTGTGAAAGAAGAAAGTTAAGAGTAAATGTGAATAAGAGCAAGGTTATTAGGTACAGTAGGGTTGAGGGTCAAGTCAATTGGGAGGTAAGTTTGAATGGAGAAAAACTGGAGGAAGTAAAGTGTTTTAGATATCTGGGAGTGGATCTGGCAGCGGATGGAACCATGGAAGCGGAAGTGGATCATAGGGTGGGGGAGGGGGTGAAAATTCTGGGAGCCTTGAAGAATGTGTGGAAGTCGAGAACATTATCTCGGAAAGCAAAAATGGGTATGTTTGAAGGAATAGTGGTTCCAACAATGTTGTATGGTTGCGAGGCGTGGGCTATGGATAGAGTTGTGCGCAGGAAGATGGATGTGCTGGAAATGAGACGTTTGAGGACAATGTGTGGTGTGAGGTGGTTTGATCGAGTAAGTAATGTAAGGGTAAGAAAGATGTGTGGAAATAAAAAGAGTGTGGTTGAGAGAGCAGAAGAGGGTGTTTTGAAATGGTTTGAGCACATGGAGAGAATGAGTGAGGAAAGATTGACCAAGAGGATATATGTGTCGGAGGTGGAGGGAACGAGGAGAACTGGGAGACCAAATTGGAGGTGGAAAGATGGAGTGAAAAAGATTTTGTGTGATCGGGGCCTGAACATGCAGGAGGGTGAAAGGAGGGCAAGGAATAGAGTGAATTGGAGCGATGTGGTATACCGGGGTTGACGTGCTGTCAGTGGACTGAATCAGGGCATGTGAAGCGTCTGGGGTAAACCATGGAAAGCTGTGTAGGTATGTATATTTGCGTGTGTGGACGTATGTATATACATGTGTATGGGGGTGGGTTGGGCCATTTCTTTCGTCTGTTTCCTTGCGCTACCTCGCAAACGCGGGAGACAGCGACAAAGCAAGAAAAAAAAAAAAAAAGAAATATATATATATATATATATATATATATATATATATATATATATATATATATATATATATATATTTTTTTTTTTTTTTTTTTTTATACTTTGTCGCTGTCTCCCGCGTTTGCGAGGTAGCGCAAGGAAACAGACGAAAGAAATGGCCCAACCCCCCCCCCCATACACATGTACATACATATATATATATATATATATATATATATATATATATATATATATATATATATATCTGGGGATCGGGGAGAAACAATACTTCCCACGTATTCCCTGTGTGTCGTAGAAGGCAACTAAAAGGGAAGGGAGCGGGGGGCTGGAAATCCCCCCCCCCCCCTCTCTCTCTCTCTCTCTCTCTCTCTCTCTCTCTCTCTCCCCAGGAAGGAACAGAGAAGGGGGCTGGATGAGGATGTTTCCTCAGAGGCCCAGTCCTCTGTTCTTAACGCTACCTCGCTGATGCAGGAAATGGCGAACAGTATGAAAGAAAGAAAGAAATATATATATTATATATAATATATATACATTGCGCTACCTTGCTAACCCAGGAGACAGCGACAAAGTATAATAATAATTATATATATATATATTTTTTTTTTTTTCATACTTTGTCACTGTCTCCCGCGTTTGCGAGGTAGCGCAAGGAAACAGACGAAAGAAATGGCCCAACCCCCCCCCCATACACATGTACATACGTCCACACACGCAAATATACATACCTACACAGCCTTCCATGGTTTACCCCAGACGCTTCACATGCCTTGATTCAATCCACTGACAGCACGTCAACCCCTGTATACCACATCGCTCCAATTCACTCTATTCCTTGCCCTCCTTTCACCCTCCTGCATGTTCAGGCCCCGATCACACAAAATCTTTTTCACTCCATCTTTCCACCTCCAATTTGGTCTCCCTCTTCTCCTCGTTCCCTCCACCTCCGACACATATATCCTCTTGGTCAATCTTTCCTCACTCATTCTCTCCATGTGCCCAAACCATTTCAAAACACCCTCTTCTGCTCTCTCAACCACGCTCTTTTTATTTCCACACATCTCTCTTACCCTTACGTTACTTACTCGATCAAACCACCTCACACCACACATTGTCCTCAAACATCTCATTTCCAGCACATCCATCCTCCTGCGCACATCTCTATCCATAGCCCACGCCTCGCAACCATACAACATTGTTGGAACCACTATTCCTTCAAACATACCCATTTTTGCTTTCCGAGATAATGTTCTCGACTTCCACACATTTTTCAAGGCTCCCAAAATTTTCGCCCCCTCCCCCACCCTATGATCCACTTCCGCTTCCATGGTTCCATCCGCTGACAGATCCACTCCCAGATATCTAAAACACTTCACTTCCTCCAGTTTTTCTCCATTCAAACTCACCTCCCAATTGACTTGACCCTCACCCCTACTGTACCTAATAACCTTGCTCTTATTCACATTTACTCTTAACTTTCTTCTTCCACACACTTTACCAAACTCAGTCACCAGCTTCTGCAGTTTCTCACATGAATCAGCCACCAGCGCTGTATCATCAGCGAACAACAACTGACTCACTTCCCAAGCTCTCTCATCCCCAACAGACTTCATACTTTGTATGTAGCATTTATGGATCTGGAGAAGGCATATGATAGAGTTGATAGAGATGCTCTGTGGAAGGTATTAAGAATATATGGTGTGGGAGGCAAGTTGTTAGAAGCAGTGAAAAGTTTTTATCGAGGATGTAAGGCATGTGTACGTGTAGGAAGAGAGGAAAGTGATTGGTTCTCAGTGAATGTAGGTTTGCGGTAGGGGTGTGTGATGTCTCCATGGTTGTTTAATTTGTTTATGGACGGGGTTGTTAGGGAGGTGAAAGCAAGAGTTTTGGAAAGAGGGGCAAGTATGAAGTCTGTTGGGGATGAGAGAGCTTGGGAAGGAGTCAGTTGTTGTTCGCTGATGATACAGCGCTGGTGGCTGATTCATGAGAAACTGCAGAAGCTGGTGATTGAGTTCGGTAAAGGTGATTGAGTTTGGTAAAGTGTGTGAAAGAAGAAAGTTAAGAGTAAATGTGAATAAGAGCAAGGTTATTAGGTACAGTAGGGTTGAGGGTCAAGTCAATTGGGAGGTGAGTTTGAATGGAGAAAAACTGGAGGAAGTGAAGTGTTTTAGATATCTTGGAGTGGATCTGGCAGCGGATGGAACCATGGAAGCGGAAGTGGATCATAGGGTGGGGGAGGGGGCGAAAATTCTGGGAGCGTTGAAGAATGTGTGGAAGTCGAGAACATTATCTCGGAAAGCAAAAATGGGTATGTTTGAAGGAATAGTGGTTCCAACAATGTTGTATGGTTGCGAGGCTTGGGCTATGGATAGAGTTGTGCGCAGGAGGATGGATGTGCTGGAAATGAGATGTTTGAGGACAATGTGTGGTGTGAGGTGGTTTGATCGAGTAAGTAACGTAAGGGTAAGAGAGATGTGTGGAAATAAAAAGAGCGTGGTTGAGAGAGCAGAAGAGGGTGTTTTGAAATGGTTTGGGCACATGGAGAGAATGAGTGAGGAAAGATTGACCAAGAGGATATATGTGTCGGAGGTGGAGGGAACGAGGAGAACTGGGAGACCAAATTGGAGGTGGAAAGATGGAGTGAAAAAGATTTTGTGTGATCAGGGACTGAACATGCAGGAGGGTGAAAGGAGGGCAAGGAATAGAGTGAATTGGAGCGATGTGGTATACCGGGGTTGACGTGCTGTCAGTGGATTGAATCAAGGCATGTGAATCGTCTGGGGTAAACCATGGAAAGCTGTGTAGGTATGTATATTTGCGTATGTGGACGTATGTATATACATGTGTATGGGGGTGGGTTGGGCCATTTCTTTCGTCTGTTTCCTTGCGCTACCTCGCAAACGCGGGAGACAGCGGCAAAAAAAAAAAAAAAAATATATATATATATATATATATTTTTTTTTTAAGGCATGTGTACGTGTAGGAAGAGAGGAAAGTGATTGGTTCTCAGTGAATGTAGGTTTGCGGCAGGGGTGTGTGATGTCTCCATGGTTGTTTAATTTGTTTATGGATGGGGTTGTTAGGGAGGTAAATGCAAGAGTTTTGGAAAGAGGGGCAAGTATGAAGTCTGTTGGGGATGAGAGAGCTTGAGAAGTGAGTCAGTTGTTGTTCGCTGATGATACAGCGCTGGTGGCTGATTCATGTGAGAAACTGCAAAAGCTGGTGACTGAGTTTGGTAAAGTGTGCAAAAAAAAAAATATATATATATATATATATATATATATATATATATATATATATATATACATATATATATATATATATATATTATCCCTGGGGATAGGGGAGAAAGAATACTTCCCACGTATTCCCTGCGTGTCGTAGAAGGCGACTAAAAGGGGAGGGAACGGGTGGCTGGAAATCCTCCCCTCATCGTTTTTTTTTTTTAATTTTCCAAAAGAAGGAACAGAGAAGGGGGCCAGGTGAGGATTTTCCCTCTAAGGCCCAGTCCTCTGTTCTTAACGCTACCTCGCAAATGCGGGAAATGGCGAATCATATGAAAAAAAAAAAAAAGAATATATATATATATATATATATATATATATATATATATATATATATATATATATACACTTTTTTTATATAAGTTTGCCTTTTCTAACATGAACAAAGGAGCATCAAAAATAGATAAGAGAGCCTTAGAAGGGAAAATCCTTACTTGGCTCCTTGTTCAGTACTTTCTTTTGCAAAACAATACAGGAAGGAAGGATTTCCAACCAACTGCTACTGCTCCTCTTAGTCACTTTCTACAACATACATGGAGTGCATAGGTAGTATTCTTTGTCCCTAATCCCCAGGGCATGTAAAATGTCTGTGGGGCCTGGATAAGGATAGGGAGCTGTGGTTTCAATGCATTACACATGAGAGCTAGAGATCAAGTGTGAATGAATGTGGCATTTTTTTGTCTGTTTTCCTGGCACTACCTCACTGTTTCCTGTGGGGTGGGGTAGCACCAAAAATGGATGAAGTCAAGCAAGTATGAATATGTACATATGTAAAGATGTATAAGTCTGCATATGTGTGTGTATATGTACATAAGTATGTATATATGCTCAGACTGGAGTGTTTAAATGTGTGTGGATGTAACCAAGATGAGAAAAAAGGAGAGATAGGTAGTATGTCTGAGGAAAGGAACCTGGATGTTTTGGCTCTGAGTGAAACGAAGCACAAAGGTAAAGGGGAAGTGTGGTTTGGGAAAGTTTTGGGAGTAAAGTCAGGGGTTGGAGAGGACAAGAGAAAAGGAAGAAGTTGCACTAATCCTGAAGCAGGAGTTGTGGGAGTGTGATAAGAGTGTAAGAAAGTAAACTCTAGACTGATAAGGTAAAACTGAAAGTGGATGGAGAGAGATGGGTGATTATCATTTCTATGCACAATGGTCATGAGAAGAGAGATCATGAGAGGCAAGTGTTTTGGGAGCAGCCGAGTGAGTGTGTTAGCAGCTTTGATGCATGAGACCAGGTTTTATTGATGGGTGATTTGAATGCAAAGGTGAGTAATGTGGCAGTTGAGGGTATAACTAGTGCACTGGGGTGTTCAGTGTTGTAAATGGAAATGGAGAAGAGCTTGTAGATTTGTGTGCTGAAAAAGGACTGGAGACTGGGAATACCTGGTTTAAAAAGAGGGATATACATAAGTATCCATATGTAAGTAGGAGAGATGGCCAGAGAGCATTATTGGATTATGTGTTAATTGACAGACATGTGAAAGAGAGACTTTTGGATGTTAATGTGCTGAGAGGGGCAGCTGGAGGGGTGTCTGATCATTATCTTGTGGAGGCGAAGGTGAAGATTTCTAGAGGTTTTCAGAAAAGGAGAGAGAATGTTGGGGGGAGGAGAGTGGTGAGAGTAACTGATCTTGGAAAGGAGACTTGTGTGAGGAAGTACCAGGAGAGATTGAGTGCAGAATGGCAAAAGGTGAGAGCAAATGACGTAAGGGGAGTGGGGGAGGAATGGAATGTATTTAGGGAAGCAGCGATGGCTTGCGCAAAAGATGCTTGTGGCATGAGAAAGTTGGGAGGTGGGCAGATTAGAAAGGGTAGTGAGTGGTGGAGTAAAGAAGTAAGATTGTTAGTGAAAGAGAAGAGAGTCGTTTAGATGATTTTTGCAGGGTAGTAGTGCAAATGACTGGGAGATATAGAAAAGAAAGAGGAAGGAGGTCAACAGAAAGGTGCAAGAGGTGAAAAAGAGGGCCAATGAGTGCTGGGGTGAGAGAGCATCATTAAATTTTAGGGAGAATAGAAAAAAAAATGTTTTGGAGGGAGGTAAATAAAGTGCGTAAGACAAGACAACAAATGGGAACATCGGTGAAAGGGGATAATGAGGAGGTAATAACAAGTAGTGGTGAAGTGGTGAAGTGAGTATTTTGAAGGTTTGTTGAATGTGTTTGATGATAGAGTGGCAGATATAGGGTGTTTTGGTCAGGGTGGTGTGCAAAGAGAGAGGGTCAGGAAGAATGGTTTGGTGACCAGACAGGTAGTGAAGGCTTTTCAGAAGAGAAAGCCAGCAAGGCTTTGGATGGTATTGCACTGGAATTTATTCAAAAAGGGGGTGACTGTGTTGTTGATGTGTTGGGAAAGATATTCAAAGTATGTATGGTAATGCCTGAGAATTGGCAGAATGCATGCATAGTGCCACTGTACAAAGGCAAAGGGGATAAAGTTGAGTGTTCAAATTACAGAGGTAGAAGTTTGTTGAGTATTCCTGGAAGTTATATGGAAGGGTTCTGACTGAGAGGGTAAAGGGATGTACAGAGCATCAGATAAGGGAAGAGCAGTGTGGTTTCAGAAGTGGTAGAGGATGTGTGGATCAGGTGTCTGCTTTGAAGAATGTATGTGGGAAATACAAAGAAAAACAGATGGATCTGTATGTGGTATGTATGGATCTGGAGAGGAGAAGGCATACGATGGGTTGACAGAAATGCTTTGTGGAAGGTACTAAGAGTATATGGTGTGGGAGGTAAGTTGCTGGAAGCAGTGGGAGTTTTTATCAAGGATGTAAGGCATGTGTACAAGTAGGAAGAGAGGAGAGTGATTGGTTCTCAGTGAATGTCGGTTTGCGGCAGGGGTGTGTGATGTCTCCATGGGTGTTTAATTTGTTTATAGATGGAGTTGTTACGGAGGTGAATGCAAGAGCTTTGGGGACAGGAGCAAGTATGCAGTCTGTTGTGGATGAGAGGGCTTGGGAAGTGAGTCAGACGCTGTTCAATGATGATACAGTGCTGGTGGCTGATTCATGTGAGAAACTGCAGAAGTTGGTAAATGAGTGGTAAAGTGTGGGAAAGAAGAAAGCTGAGAGTAAATGTGAATACGAGCATGGTCATTATGTTCAGAAGGGTTGAGGGACAAGTCAATTGGGAGGTAAGTTTGAATGGAGAAAAACTGGAGGAAGTGAAGTGTTTTAGTGATGTCTCCATGGGTGTTTAATTTGTTTATAGATGGAGTTGTTATGGAGGTGAATGCAAGAGTTTTGGGGACAGGGGCAAGTATGCAGTTTGTTGTGGATGAGAGGGCTTGGGAAGTGAGTCAGACGCTGTTCAATGATGATACAGTGCTGGTGGCTGATTCATGTGAGAAACTGCAGAAGTTGGTGAATGAGTTTGGTAAAGTGTGGGAAAGAAGAAAGCAGAGAGTAAATGTGAATACAAGCATGGTCATTATGTTCGGTAGGGTTGAGGGACAAGTCAATTGGGAGGTAAGTTTGAATGGAGAAAAACTGGAGGAAGTGAAGTGTTTTAGATACCTGGGAGTGGATCTAGCAGCAGATGGAACCATGGAAGCAGAAGTAAGTCACAGGGTGGGGGAGGGGGTGAAGGTTCTGTGAGCGGTGAAGGATGTGTGGAAGGCGAGAACGTTATCTGGGAGAGCAAAAATGGATATGTTTGAAGGAACAGTGGTTCCAACAATGTTATATGGTTGCAAGGCATAGGCTATAGATAGGGTTGTGCGGAGGAGGGTGGATGTGTTGGAAATGAGATGTTTGACGACAATATGTGGTGAGAGGTGGTTTGATCGATTAAGTAATGAAAAATTAAGAGATGTGTGGGAGTAAAATGAGTGTGGTTGAGAGAGCAGAAGAGGGTGTTGCAATGGTTTGGTTGCATGGAAAGAATGAATGAGGAAAGATTGACAAAGAGGATATGCGTCTGAGGTAGAGGGAACAAAAAGAAGCGGGAGACCAAATTGGAGGTGGAAGGATGGAGTTAAAAAGATTTTGAACAGTCAGGGCCTGAACATACAGGAGGGTGAAAGGCGTGCAAGGAATAGAGTGAACTGGAGCGATGTGGTATACCAGGGTGGACATGCTGTCAATGGATTGAACCAGGGCATGTGAAGCGTCTGGGGTAAACCATGGAAAGTTTTGTGGGGTCTGGATGTGGAAAGGGAGCTGTGGTTTGGGTGCATTACACATGACAGCTAGAGACTGAGTGTGAACGAATTTGGCCTTTTTTGTCTTTTCCTAGCGCTACCTTGCGCACACTTGGGGGATGCTATTTCATGTGTGGCGGGGTGGCCATGGGAATGGTTGAAGACAGCAAGTATATGTACACGTGTGCATATGTATATGTCGGTGTATGTATTTGTATGTATACGTTGAAATGGTTCTTTTTTTTTTTTTTCTTTGTCGCTGTCTCCCGCGTTTGCGAGGTAGCGCAAGGAAACAGACGAAAGAAATGGCCCAACCCACCCCCATACACATGTATATACATACGTCCACACACGCAAATATACATACCTTCACAGCTTTCCATGGTTTACCCCAGACGCTTCACATGCCTTGATTCAATCCACTGACAGCACGTCAACCCCAGTATACCACATCGCTCCAATTCACTCTATTCCTTGCCCTCCTTTCACCCTCCTGCATGTTCAGGCCCCGATCACAAAAAATCTTTTTCACTCCATCTTTCCACCTCCAATTTGGTCTCCCTCTTCTCCTCGTTCCCTCCACCTCCGACACATATATTCTCTTGGTCAATCTTTCCTCACTCATTCTCTCCATGTGCCCGAACCATTTCAAAACACCCTCTTCTGCTCTCTCAACCACACTCTTTTTATTTCCACACATCTCTCTTACCCTTAGGTTACTTACTCGATCAAACCGCCTCACACCACATATTGTCCTCAAACATCTCATTTCCAGCACATCCATCCTCCTGCGCACAACTCTATCCATAGCCCACGTCTCGCAACCATACAACATTGTTGGAACCACTATTCCTTCAAACATACCCATTTTTGCTCTCCGAGATAATGTTCTCGACTTCCACACATTCTTCAAGGCTCCCAGAATTTTTGCCCCCTCCCCCACCCTATGATCCACTTCCGCTTCCATGGTTCCATCCGCTGCCAGATCCACTCCTAGATATCTAAAACACTTCACTTCCTCCAGTTTTTCTCCATTCAAACTCACCTCCCAATTGACTTGACCCTCAACCCTACTGTACCTAATAACCTTGCTCTTATTCACATTTACTCTTAACTTTCTTCTTTCACACACCTTACCAAACTCAGTCACCAGCTTCTGCAGTTTCTCACATGAATCAGCCACCAGCACTGTATCATCAGCGAACAACAACTGACTCACTTCCCAAGCTCTCTCATCCCCAACAGACTTCATACTTGCCCCTCTTTCCAAAACTCTTGCATTCACCTCCCTAACAACCCCATCCATAAACAAATTAAACAACCATGGAGACATCACAAACCCCTGCCGCAAACCTACATTCACTGAGAACCAATCACTTTCCTCTCTTCCTACACGTACACATGCCTTACATCCTCGATAAAAACTTTTCACTGCTTCTAACAACTTGCCTCCCACACCATATATTCTTAATACCTTCCACAGAGCATCTCTATCAACTCTATCATATGCCTTCTCCAGATCCATAAATGCTACATACAAATCCATTTGCTTTCCTAAGTATTTCTCACATACATTCTTCAAAGCAAACACCTGATCCACACATCCTCTACCACTTCTGAAACCACACTGCTCTTCCCCAATCTGATGCTCTGTACATGCCTTCACCCTCTCAATCAATATCCTCCCATATAATTTACCAGGAATACTCAACAAACTTATACCTCTGTAATTTGAGCACTCACTCTTATCCCCTTTGCCTTTGTACAATGGCACTATGCACGCATTCCGCCAATCCTCAGGCACCTCACCATGAGTCATTTTTTTTTTTTTTTTTTTTTTATACTTTGTCGCTGTCTCCCGCGTTTGCGAGGTAGCGCAAGGAAACAGACGAAAGAAATGGCCCAACCCCCCCCCCCATACACATGTACATACACACGTCCACACACGCAAATATACATACCTACACAGCTTTCCATGGTTTACCCCAGACGCTTCACATGCCTTGATTTACTCCACTGACAGCACGTCAACCCCTGTATACCACATCGCTCCAATTCACTCTATTCCTTGCCCTCCTTACACCCTCCTGCATGTTCAGGCCCCGATCACACAAAATCTTTTTCACTCCATCTTTCCACCTCCAATTTGGTCTCCCTCTTCTCCTCGTTCCCTCCACCTCCGACACATATATCCTCTTGGTCAATCTTTCCTCACTCATTCTCTCCATGTGCCCAAACCATTTCAAAACACCCTCTTCTGCTCTCTCAACCACGCTCTTTTTATTTCCACACATCTCTCTTACCCTTACGTTACTTACTCGATCAAACCACCTCACACCACACATTGTCCTCAAACATCTCATTTCCAGCACATCCATCCTCCTGCGCACAACTCTATCCATAGCCCACGCCTCGCAACCATACAACATTGTTGGAACCACTATTCCTTCAAACATACCCATACATACATTAAATAACCTTACCAACCAGTCAACAATACAGTCACCCCCCTTTTTAATAAATTCCACTGCAACACCATCCAAACCTGCTGCCTTGCCGGCTTTCATCTTCCGCAAAGCTTTTACTACCTCTTCTCTGTATACCAAATCATCTTCCCTAACCCTCTCACTTTGCACACCACCTCGACCAAAACACCCTATATCTGCCACTCTATCATCAAACACATTCAACAAACCTTCAAAATACTCACTCCATCTCCTTCTCACATCATCACTACTTGTTATCACCTCTCCATTTGTGCCCTTCACTGAAGTTCCCATTTGCTCCCTTGTCTTACGCACTTTATTTACCTCCTTCCAGAACATCTTTTTATTCTCCCTAAAATTTAATGATACTCTCTCACCCCAACTCTCATTTGCCCTTTTTTTTCACCTCTTGCACCTTTCTCTTGACCTCCTGTCTCTTTTATACATCTCCTACTCAATTTCATTTTTTCCCTGCAAAAATCGTCCAAATGCCTCTCTCTTCTCTTTCACTAATAATCTTACTTCTTCATCCCACCACTCACTACCCTTTCTAATCAACCCACCTCCCACTCTTCTCATGCCACAAGCATCTTTTGCGCAATCCATCACTGATTCCCTAAATACATCCCATTCCTCCCCCACTCCCCTTACTTCCATTGTTCTCACCTTTTTCCATTCTGTACTCAGTCTCTCCTGGTACTTCCTCACACAAGTCTCCTTCCCAAGCTCACTTACTCTCACCACCCTCTTCACCCCAACATTCACTCTTCTTTTCTGAGAACCCATACAAATCTTCACCTTAGCCTCCACAAGATAATGATCAGACATCCCTCCAGTTGCACCTCTCAGCACATTAACATCCAAAAGTCTCTCTTTCGCGCGCCTGTCAATTAACACGTAATCCAATAACGCTCTCTGGCCATCTCTCCTACTTACATAAGTATACTTATGTATATCTCGCTTTTTAAACCAGGTATTCCCAATCATCAGTCCTTTTTCAGCACATAAATCTACAAGCTCTTCACCATTTCCATTTACAACACTGAACACCCCATGTATACCAATTATTCCCTCAACTGCCACATTACTCACCTTTGCATTCAAATCACCCATCACTATAACCCGGTCTCGTGCATCAAAACCACTAACACACTCATTCAGCTGCTCCCAAAACACTTGCCTCTCATGATCTTTCTTCTCATGCCCAGGTGCATATGCACCAATAATCACCCATCTCTCTCCATCAACTTTCAGTTTTACCCATATTAATCGAGAATTTACTTTCTTACATTCGATCACATACTCCCACAACTCCTGTTTCAGGAGTATTGCTACTCCTTCCCTTGCTCTTGTCTTCTCACTAACCCCTGACTTTATTCCCAAGACATTCCCAAACCACTCTTCCCCTTTACCCTTGAGCTTCGTTTCACTCAGAGCCAAAACATCCAGGTTCCTTTCCTCAAACATACTACCTATCTCTCCTTTTTCACATCTTGGTTACATCCACACACATTTAGGCACCCCAATCTGAGCCTTCGAGGAGGATGAGCACTACCCGCGTGACTCCTTCTTCTGTTTCCCATTTTAGAACGTTGAAATGTATAGGAATGTATATGTGCGTGTGTGGGCGTTTATGTACATACAAGTGTATGAGGGTGGGCTGGGCAATTCTTTCATCTGTTTCCTTGGGCTACCTCACAAATGCGGGAGACGGCGATTAAGTAAAATAAATAAATAAATAAAAATAATATATATATATATATATATATATATATATATTTTTTTTTTTTTTTTTTTTTATACTTTGTCGCTGTCTCCCGCGTTTGCGAGGTAGCGCAAGGAAACAGACGAAAGAAATGGCCCAACCCCCCCCCCCATACACATGTACATACACACGTCCACACACGCAAATATACATACCTACACAGCTTTCCATGGTTTACCCCAGACGCTTCACATGCCCTGATTCAATCCACTGACAGCACGTCAACCCCTGTATACCACATGGCTCCAATTCACTCTATTCCTTGCCCTCCTTTCACCCTCCTGCATGTTCAGGCCCCGATCACACAAAATCTTTTTCACTCCATCTTTCCACCTCCAATTTGGTCTCCCTCTTCTCCTCGCTCCCTCCACCTCCGACACATATATCCTCTTGGTCAATCTTTCCTCACTCATTCTCTCCATGTGCCCAAACCATTTCAAAACACCCTCTTCTGCTCTCTCAACCACGCTCTTTTTATTTCCACACATCTCTCTCACCCTTACGTTACTTACTCGATCAAACCACCTCACACCACACATTGTCCTCAAACATCTCATTTCCAGCACATCCATCCTCCTGCGCACAACTCTATCCATAGCCCACGCCTCGCAACCATACAACATTGTTGGAACCACTATTCCTTCAAACATACCCATTTTTGCTTTCCGAGATAATGTTCTCGACTTCCACACATTTTTCAAGGCTCCCAAAATTTTCGCCCCCTCCCCCACCCTATGATCCACTTCCGCTTCCATGGTTCCATCCGCTGACAGATCCACTCCCAGATATCTAAAACACTTCACTTCCTCCAGTTTTTCTCCATTCAAACTCACCTCCCAATTGACTTGACCCTCACCCCTACTGTACCTAATAACCTTGCTCTTATTCCCATTTACTCTTAACTTTCTTCTTCCACACACTTTACCAAACTCAGTCACCAGCTTCTGCAGTTTCTCACATGAATCAGCCACCAGTGCTGTATCATCAGCGAACAACAACTGACTCACTTCCCAAGCTCTCTCATCCCCAACAGACTTCATACTTGCCCCTCTTTCCAGGACTCTTGCATTTACCTCCCTAACAACCCCATCCATAAACAAATTAAACAACCATGGAGACATCACACACCCCTGCCGCAAACCTACATTCACTGAGAACCAATCACTTTCCTCTCTTCCTACACGTACACATGCCTTACATCCTCGATAAAAACTTTTCACTGCTTCTAACAACTTGCCTCCCACACCATATATTCTTAATACCTTCCACAGAGCATCTCTATCAACTCTATCATATGCCTTCTCCAGATCCATAAATGCTACATACAAATCCATTTGCTTTTCTAAGTATTTCTCACATACATTCTTCAAAGCAAACACCTGATCCACACATCCTCTACCACTTCTGAAACCGCACTGCTCTTCCCCAATCTGATGCTCTGTACATGCCTTCACCCTCTCAATCAATACCCTCCCATATAATTTACCAGGAATACTCAACAAACTTATACCTCTGTAATTTGAGCACTCACTCTTATCCCCTTTGCCTTTGTACAATGGCACTATGCACGCATTCCGCCAATCCTCAGGCACCTCACCATGAGTCATACATACATTAAATAACCTTACCAACCAGTCAACAATACAGTCACCCCCTTTTTTAATAAATTCCACTGCAATACCATCCAAACCTGTAGGGGATTAAGAATACTTCCCACGTATTCCCTGCGTGTCGTAGAAGGCGACTAAAAGGGGAGGGAGCGGGGGGCTGGAAATCCTCCCCTCTCGTTCCCCCCCCCCCCCCCCAAAAAAAAAAAAAAAAAGAAGGAACAGAGAATTGGGCCAGGTGAGGGTATTCCCTCAAAGGCCCAGTCCTCTGTTCTTAACGTTACCTCGCTAATGCGGGAAATGGCGAATAGTTTGAAAGAAAGAAAAGATATATATATATATATATATATATATATATATATATATATATATATATATATATATATATATATATATATATATATATATTTTTTTGCTTTGTCGCTGTCTCCCACGTTTGCGAGGTAGCGCAAGGAAACAGACGAAAGAAATGGCCCAACCCACCCCCATACACATGTATATACATACGTCCACACACGCAAATATACAAACCTACACAGCTTTCCATGGTTTACCCCAGACGCTTCACATGCCCTGATTCAATCCACTGACAGCACGTCAACCCCGGTATACCACATCGATCCAATTCACTCTATTCCTTGCCCTCCTTTCACCCTCCTGCATGTTCAGGCCCCGATCACACAAAATCTTTTTCACTCCATCTTTCCACCTCCAATTTGGTCTCCCACTTCACCTCGTTCCCTCCACCTCCGACACATATATCCTCTTGGTCAATCTTTCCTCACTCATTCTCTCCATGTGCCCAAACCATTTCAAAACACCCTCTTCTGCTCTCTCAACCACGCTCTTTTTATTTCCACACATCTCTCTTACCCTTACGTTACTTACTCGATCAAACCACCTCACACCACACATTGTCCTCAAACATCTCATTTCCAGCACATCCATCCTCCTGCGCACAGCTCTATCCATAGCCCACGCCTCGCAACCACACAACACTGTTGGAACCACTATTCCTTCAAACATACCCATTTTTGCTTTCCGAGATAATGTTCTCGACTTCCACACATTATTCAAGGCTCCCAGGATTTTTGCCCCCTCCCCCACCCTATGATCCACTTCCGCTTCCATGGTTCCATCCGCTGCCAAATCCACTCCGAGATATCTAAAACACTTTACTTCCTCTAGTTTTTCTCCATTCAAACTTACCTCCCAATTGACTTGATCCTCAACCCTACTGTACCTAATAACCTTGCTCTTATTCACATTTACTCTTAACTCTCTTCTTTCACACACTTTACCAAACTCAGTCACCAGCTTCTGTAGTTTCTCACATGAATCAGCCACCAGCACTGTACCATCAGCGAACAACAACTGACTCACTTCCCAAGCTCTCTCATCCCCAACAGACTTCATACTTGCCCCTCTTTCCAAAACTCTTGCATTCACCTCCCTAACAACCCCATCCATAAACAAATTAAACAACCATGGAGACATCACACACCCCTGCCACAAACCTACATTCACTGAGAACCAATCACTTTCCTCTCTTCCTACACGTACACATGCCTTACATCCTCGATAAAAACTTTTCACTGCTTCTAACAACTTGCCTCCCACACCATATATTCTTAATACCTTCCACAGAGTATATATGCAGGAGGGTGAAAGGAGGGCAAGGAATAGAGTGAATTGGAGCGATGTGGTATACCGGGGTTGACGTGCTGTCAGTGGATTGAATCAGGGCATGTGAAGCGTCTGGGGTAAACCATGCTAAGTTGTGTAGGTATGTATATTTGCGTGTGTGGACGTATGTATATACATGTGTATGGGGGGGGGGGGTTGGGCCATTTCTTTCGTCTGTTTCCTTGCGCTACCTCACAAACGCGGGAGACAGCGACAAAGTATAAAAAAAAAATATATATATATATATATATATATATATATATATATATATATATATATATATACATTTTTTTTTTTTTTGCTTTGTCGCTGTCTTCTGCATTTGCGAGGTAGCACAAGGAAACAGACGAAAGAAATGGCCCAACCCACCCCCATACACATGTATATACATACGTCCACACACGCAAATATACATTCCTACACAGCTTTCCATGGTTTACCCCAGACGCTTCACATGCCTTTATTCAATCCACTGACAGCACGTCAACCCCGGTATACCACATCGCTCCAATTCACTCTATTCCTTGCCCTCCTTTCACCCTCCTGCATGTTCAGGCCCCGATCACACAAAATCTTTTTCACTCCATCTTTCCACCTCCAATTTGGTCTCCCTCTTCTCCTTGTTCCCTCCACCTCCGACACATATATTCTCTTGGTCAATCTTTCCTCACTCATTCTCTCCATGTGCCCGAACCATTTCAAAACACCCTCTTCTGCTTTTCTCAACCACGCTCTTTTTATTTCCACACATCTCTCTTACCCTTACGTTACTTACTCGATCAAACCACCTCACACCACACATTGTCCTCAAACATCTCATTTCCAGCACATCCATCCTCCTGCGCACAACTCTATCCATAGCCCAAGCCTCGCAACCATACAACATTGTTGGAACCACTATTCCTTCAAACATACCCATTTTTGCTTTCCGAGATAATGTTCTCGACTTCCACACATTCTTCCCAAAGGGTCCCTTTCGCTTTCTCGCAAACGCGGGGAGACAGCGACAAAGCAAAATAAATATAAACATATATATATATATATATATATATAATATAAAATATATATATATATATATATATATATATTTTATATATATTATATTTATTCTTTTCTTTTCTTTCAAACTATTCGCCATTTCCCGCATATAGCGAGGTAGCGTTAAGAACAGAGGACGGGCCTTTGAGGAATACCCTCACCTGGCCCAATTCTCTGTCCTTCTTTTGGAAAATTGAAAAAAAAAAAAAAAAACCCGAGAGGGGAGGATATCCAGCCCCCGCTCCCTCCCCTTTTAGTCGCCTTCTACGACACGCAGGGAATACGTGGGAAGTATTCTTAATCCCCTATCCCCAGGGATAATATATATATATAATATATATATATATATATATATATATATATATATATATATATATATATATATGGGGAGGTGATAACAAGTGTGGTGATGTGAGAAGGAGATGGAGTGAGCATTTTGAAGGTTTTGTTGAATGTGTTTGATGATAGAGTGGCAGATATAGGGTGCTTGGTCGAGGTGGTGTGCAAAGTGAGAGGGTTAGGGAAAATGATTTGGTAAACAGAGAAGAGGTAATAAAAGCTTGCGGAAGATGAAAGCGGCAAGGCAGCAGGTTTGGATGGTATTGCAGTGGAATTTATTAAAAAAGGGGGTGACTGTATTATTGATGGTTGGTAAGGTTATTTAATGTATGTATGACTCATGGGGAGGTGCCTGAGGATTGGCGGAAGCGTGCATAGTGCCATTGTACAAAGGCAAAGGGGATAAGAGTGAGTGCTCAAATTACAGAGGTATAAGTTTGTTGAGTATTTCTGGTAAATTATATGGGAGGGTATTGATTGAGAGGGGAAGGCATGTACAGAGCATCAGATTGGGGAAGGCAGTGTGGTTTCAGAAGTGGTAGAGGATGTGTGGATCAGGTGTTGCTTTGAAGAATGTATGTGAGAAATACTTAGAAAAGCAAATGGATTTGTATGTAGCATTTATGGATCTGGAGAAGGAATATGATAGAGCTGATAGAGATGCTCTGTGGAAGGTATTAAGAATATATGGTGGGGGAGGCAAGTTGTTAGAAGCAGTGAAAAGTTTTTATCAAGGATGTAAGGCATGTGTACATGTAGGAAGAGAGGAAAGTGATTGGTTCTCAGTGAATGTAGGTTTGCGGCAGGGTGTGTGATGTCTCCATGGTTGTTTAATTTGTTTATGGAGGGGGTTGTTTAGGAGGTGAATGCAAGAGTTTTGGAAAGAGGGGCAAGTATGAAGTCTGTGGGGATGAGAGAGCTTGGGAAATGAGTCAGTTGTTGTTCGCTGATGATACAGTGCTGGTGGCTGATTCATAAGAGAAACTGCAGAAGCTATTGACTGAGTTTGGTAAAGTGTGTGAAAGAAGAAAGTTAAGAGTAAATGTGAATAAGAGCAAGGTTATTAGGTACAGTAGGGTTGAGGGTCAAGTCGTTTGGGAGGTAAGTTTGAATGGAGAAAAACTGGAGGAAGTAAAGTGTTTTTAGATATCTGGGAGTGGATCTGGCAGCGGATGGAACCATGGAAGCGGAAGTGGATCATAGGGTGGGGGAGGGGGTGAAAATTCTATGAGCCTTGAAGAATGTGTGGAAGTCGAGAACATTATCTCGGAAAGCAAAAATGGGTATGTTTGAAGGAATAGTGGTTCCAACAATGTTGTATGGTTGCGAGGCGTGGGCTATGGATAGAGTTGTGCGCAGGAAGATGGGTGTGCTGGAAATGAGACGTTTGAGGACAATGTGTGGTGTGAGGTGGTTTGATCGAGTAAGTAATGTAAGGGTAAGAAAGATGTGTGGAAATAAAAAGAGTGTGGTTTAGAGAGCAGAAGAGGGTGTTTTGAAATGGTTTGAGCACATGGAGAGAATGAGTGAGGAAAGATTGACCAAGAGGATATATGTGTCGGAGGTGGAGGGAACGAGGAGAGAACTGGGAGACCAAATTGGAGGTGGAAAGATGGAGTGAAAAAGATTTTGTGTGATCGGGGCCTGAACATGCAGGAGGTGAAAGGAGGGCAAGGAATAGAGTGAATTGGAGCGATGTGTATACCGGGGTTGACGTGCTGTCAGTGGACTGAATCAGGGCATGTGAAGCGTCTGGGGTAAACCATGGAAAGCTGTGTAGGTATGTATATATTTGCGTGTGTGGACGTATGTATATACATGTGTATGGGGTGGGTTGGGCCATTTCTTTCGTCTGTTTCCTTGCGCTACCTCGCAAACGCGGGAGACAGCGACAAAGCAAGAAAAAAAAAAAAAAAGAATATATATATATATATTATATAAAAATATATATATATATATATATAATATATATATATATATATTTTTTTTTTTTTTTTTTATACTTTGTCGCTGTCTCCCGCGTTTGCGAGGTAGCGCAAGGAAACAGACGAAAGAAATGGCCCAACCCCCCCCCCATACACATGTACATACATATATATATATATATAATATATATATATATATATTATATATATATATATATATCTGGGGATCGGGGAGAAACAATACTTCCCACGTATTCCCTGTGTGTCGTAGAAGGCAACTAAAAGGGAAGGGAGCGGGGGGCTGGAAATCCCCCCCCCCCCCTCTCTCTCTCTCTCTCTCTCTCTCTCTCTCTCTCTCTCCCCAGGAAGGAACAGAGAAGGGGGCTGGATGAGGATGTTTCCTCAGAGGCCCAGTCCTCTGTTCTTAACGCTACCTCGCTGATGCAGGAAATGGCGAACAGTATGAAAGAAAGAAAGAAATATATATATTATATATAATATATATACATTGCGCTACCTTGCTAACCCAGGAGACAGCGACAAAGTATAATAATAATTAATATATATATATATTTTTTTTTTTTTCATACTTTGTCACTGTCTCCCGCGTTGCGAGGTAGCGCAAGGAAACAGACGAAAGAAATGGCCCAACCCCCCCCCCATACACATGTACATACGTCCACACACGCAAATATACATACCTACACAGCCTTCCATGGTTTACCCCAGACGCTTCACATGCCTTGATTCAATCCACTGACAGCACGTCAACCCTGTATACCACATCGCTCCAATTCACTCTATTCCTTGCCCTCCTTTCACCCTCCTGCATGTTCAGGCCCCGATCACACAAAATCTTTTTCACTCCATCTTTCCACCTCCAATTTGGTCTCCCTCTTCTCCTCGTTCCCTCCACCTCCGACACATATATCCTCTTGGTCAATCTTTCCTCACTCATTCTCTCCATGTGCCCAAACCATTTCAAAACACCCTCTTCTGCTCTCTCAACCACGCTCTTTTTATTTCCACACATCTCTCTTACCCTTACGTTACTTACTCGATCAAACCACCTCACACCACACATTGTCCTCAAACATCTCATTTCCAGCACATCCATCCTCCTGCGCACATCTCTATCCATAGCCCACGCCTCGCAACCATACAACATTGTTGGAACCACTATTCCTTCAAACATACCCATTTTTGCTTTCCGAGATAATGTTCTCGACTTCCACACATTTTTCAAGGCTCCCAAAATTTTCGCCCCCTCCCCCACCCTATGATCCACTTCCGCTTCCATGGTTCCATCCGCTGACAGATCCACTCCCAGATATCTAAAACACTTCACTTCCTCCAGTTTTTCTCCATTCAAACTCACCTCCCAATTGACTTGACCCTCACCCCTACTGTACCTAATAACCTTGCTCTTATTCACATTTACTCTTAACTTTCTTCTTCCACACACTTTACCAAACTCAGTCACCAGCTTCTGCAGTTTCTCACATGAATCAGCCACCAGCGCTGTATCATCAGCGAACAACAACTGACTCACTTCCCAAGCTCTCTCATCCCCAACAGACTTCATACTTTGTATGTAGCATTTATGGATCTGGAGAAGGCATATGATAGAGTTGATAGAGATGCTCTGTGGAAGGTATTAAGAATATATGGTGTGGGAGGCAAGTTGTTAGAAGCAGTGAAAAGTTTTTATCGAGGATGTAAGGCATGTGTACGTGTAGGAAGAGAGGAAAGTGATTGGTTCTCAGTGAATGTAGGTTTGCGGTAGGGGTGTGTGATGTCTCCATGGTTGTTTAATTTGTTTATGGACGGGGTTGTTAGGGAGGTGAAAGCAAGAGTTTTGGAAAGAGGGGCAAGTATGAAGTCTGTTGGGGATGAGAGAGCTTGGGAAGGAGTCAGTTGTTGTTCGCTGATGATACAGCGCTGGTGGCTGATTCATGAGAAACTGCAGAAGCTGGTGATTGAGTTCGGTAAAGGTGATTGAGTTTGGTAAAGTGTGTGAAAGAAGAAAGTTAAGAGTAAATGTGAATAAGAGCAAGGTTATTAGGTACAGTAGGGTTGAGGGTCAAGTCAATTGGGAGGTGAGTTTGAATGGAGAAAAACTGGAGGAAGTGAAGTGTTTTAGATATCTTGGAGTGGATCTGGCAGCGGATGGAACCATGGAAGCGGAAGTGGATCATAGGGTGGGGGAGGGGGGCGAAAATTCTGGGAGCGTTGAAGAATGTGTGGAAGTCGAGAACATTATCTCGGAAAGCAAAAATGGGTATGTTTGAAGGAATAGTGGTTCCAACAATGTTGTATGGTTGCGAGGCTTGGGCTATGGATAGAGTTGTGCGCAGGAGGATGGATGTGCTGGAAATGAGATGTTTGAGGACAATGTGTGGTGTGAGGTGGTTTGATCGAGTAAGTAACGTAAGGGTAAGAGAGATGTGTGGAAATAAAAAGAGCGTGGTTGAGAGAGCAGAAGAGGGTGTTTTGAAATGGTTTGGGCACATGGAGAGAATGAGTGAGGAAAGATTGACCAAGAGGATATATGTGTCGGAGGTGGAGGGAACGAGGAGAACTGGGAGACCAAATTGGAGGTGGAAAGATGGAGTGAAAAAGATTTTGTGTGATCAGGGACTGAACATGCAGGAGGGTGAAAGGAGGGCAAGGAATAGAGTGAATTGGAGCGATGTGGTATACCGGGGTTGACGTGCTGTCAGTGGATTGAATCAAGGCATGTGAATCGTCTGGGGTAAACCATGGAAAGCTGTGTAGGTATGTATATTTGCGTATGTGGACGTATGTATATACATGTGTATGGGGGTGGGTTGGGCCATTTCTTTCGTCTGTTTCCTTGCGCTACCTCGCAAACGCGGGAGACAGCGGCAAAAAAAAAAAAAAAATATATATATATATATATATATTTTTTTTTTTAAGGCATGTGTACGTGTAGGAAGAGAGGAAAGTGATTGGTTCTCAGTGAATGTAGGTTTGCGGCAGGGGTGTGTGATGTCTCCATGGTTGTTTAATTTGTTTATGGATGGGGTTGTTAGGGAGGTAAATGCAAGAGTTTTGGAAAGAGGGGCAAGTATGAAGTCTGTTGGGGATGAGAGAGCTTGAGAAGTGAGTCAGTTGTTGTTCGCTGATGATACAGCGCTGGTGGCTGATTCATGTGAGAAACTGCAAAAGCTGGTGACTGAGTTTGGTAAAGTGTGCAAAAAAAAAAATATATATATATATATATATATATATATATATATATATATATATATACATATATATATATATATATATTATCCCTGGGGATAGGGGAGAAAGAATACTTCCCACGTATTCCCTGCGTGTCGTAGAAGGCGACTAAAAGGGGAGGGAACGGGTGGCTGGAAATCCTCCCCTCTTCGTTTTTTTTTTTAATTTTCCAAAAGAAGGAACAGAGAAGGGGGCCAGGTGAGGATTTTCCCTCTAAGGCCCAGTCCTCTGTTCTTAACGCTACCTCGCAAATGCGGGAAATGGCGAATCATATGAAAAAAAAAAAAAAAGAATATATATATATATATATATATATATATATATATATATATATATATATATATATACACTTTTTTTATATAAGTTTGCCTTTTCTAACATGAACAAAGGAGCATCAAAAATAGATAAGAGAGCCTTAGAAGGGAAAATCCTTACTTGGCTCCTTGTTCAGTACTTTCTTTTGCAAAACAATACAGGAAGGAAGGATTTCCAACCAACTGCTACTGCTCCTCTTAGTCACTTTCTACAACATACATGGAGTGCATAGGTAGTATTCTTTGTCCCTAATCCCCAGGGCATGTAAAATGTCTGTGGGGCCTGGATAAGGATAGGGAGCTGTGGTTTCAATGCATTACACATGAGAGCTAGAGATCAAGTGTGAATGAATGTGGCATTTTTTTGTCTGTTTTCCTGGCACTACCTCACTGTTTCCTGTGGGGTGGGGTAGCACCAAAAATGGATGAAGTCAAGCAAGTATGAATATGTACATATGTAAAGATGTATAAGTCTGCATATGTGTGTGTATATGTACATAAGTATGTATATATGCTCAGACTGGAGTGTTTAAATGTGTGTGGATGTAACCAAGATGAGAAAAAAGGAGAGATAGGTAGTATGTCTGAGGAAAGGAACCTGGATGTTTTGGCTCTGAGTGAAACGAAGCACAAAGGTAAAGGGGAAGTGTGGTTTGGGAAAGTTTTGGGAGTAAAGTCAGGGGTTGGAGAGGACAAGAGAAAAGGAAGAAGTTGCACTAATCCTGAAGCAGGAGTTGTGGGAGTGTGATAAGAGTGTAAGAAAGTAAACTCTAGACTGATAAGGTAAAACTGAAAGTGGATGGAGAGAGATGGGTGATTATCATTTCTATGCACAATGGTCATGAGAAGAGAGATCATGAGAGGCAAGTGTTTTGGGAGCAGCCGAGTGAGTGTGTTAGCAGCTTTGATGCATGAGACCAGGTTTTATTGATGGGTGATTTGAATGCAAAGGTGAGTAATGTGGCAGTTGAGGGTATAACTAGTGCACTGGGGTGTTCAGTGTTGTAAATGGAAATGGAGAAGAGCTTGTAGATTTGTGTGCTGAAAAAGGACTGGAGACTGGGAATACCTGGTTTAAAAAGAGGGATATACATAAGTATCCATATGTAAGTAGGAGAGATGGCCAGAGAGCATTATTGGATTATGTGTTAATTGACAGACATGTGAAAGAGAGACTTTTGGATGTTAATGTGCTGAGAGGGGCAGCTGGAGGGGTGTCTGATCATTATCTTGTGGAGGCGAAGGTGAAGATTTCTAGAGGTTTTCAGAAAAGGAGAGAGAATGTTGGGGGGAGGAGAGTGGTGAGAGTAACTGATCTTGGAAAGGAGACTTGTGTGAGGAAGTACCAGGAGAGATTGAGTGCAGAATGGCAAAAGGTGAGAGCAAATGACGTAAGGGGAGTGGGGGAGGAATGGAATGTATTTAGGGAAGCAGCGATGGCTTGCGCAAAAGATGCTTGTGGCATGAGAAAGTTGGGAGGTGGGCAGATTAGAAAGGGTAGTGAGTGGTGGAGTAAAGAAGTAAGATTGTTAGTGAAAGAGAAGAGAGTCGTTTAGATGATTTTTGCAGGGTAGTAGTGCAAATGACTGGGAGATATAGAAAAGAAAGAGGAAGGAGGTCAACAGAAAGGTGCAAGAGGTGAAAAAGAGGGCCAATGAGTGCTGGGGTGAGAGAGCATCATTAAATTTTAGGGAGAATAGAAAAAAAAATGTTTTGGAGGGAGGTAAATAAAGTGCGTAAGACAAGACAACAAATGGGAACATCGGTGAAAGGGGATAATGAGGAGGTAATAACAAGTAGTGGTGAAGTGGTGAAGTGAGTATTTTGAAGGTTTGTTGAATGTGTTTGATGATAGAGTGGCAGATATAGGGTGTTTTGGTCAGGGTGGTGTGCAAAGAGAGAGGGTCAGGAAGAATGGTTTGGTGACCAGACAGGTAGTGAAGGCTTTTCAGAAGAGAAAGCCAGCAAGGCTTTGGATGGTATTGCACTGGAATTTATTCAAAAAGGGGGGTGACTGTGTTGTTGATGTGTTGGGAAAGATATTCAAAGTATGTATGGTAATGCCTGAGAATTGGCAGAATGCATGCATAGTGCCACTGTACAAAGGCAAAGGGGATAAAGTTGAGTGTTCAAATTACAGAGGTAGAAGTTTGTTGAGTATTCCTGGAAGTTATATGGAAGGGTTCTGACTGAGAGGGTAAAGGGATGTACAGAGCATCAGATAAGGGAAGAGCAGTGTGGTTTCAGAAGTGGTAGAGGATGTGTGGATCAGGTGTCTGCTTTGAAGAATGTATGTGGGAAATACAAAGAAAAACAGATGGATCTGTATGTGGTATGTATGGATCTGGAGAGGAGAAGGCATACGATGGGTTGACAGAAATGCTTTGTGGAAGGTACTAAGAGTATATGGTGTGGGAGGTAAGTTGCTGGAAGCAGTGGGAGTTTTTATCAAGGATGTAAGGCATGTGTACAAGTAGGAAGAGAGGAGAGTGATTGGTTCTCAGTGAATGTCGGTTTGCGGCAGGGGTGTGTGATGTCTCCATGGGTGTTTAATTTGTTTATAGATGGAGTTGTTACGGAGGTGAATGCAAGAGCTTTGGGGACAGGAGCAAGTATGCAGTCTGTTGTGGATGAGAGGGCTTGGGAAGTGAGTCAGACGCTGTTCAATGATGATACAGTGCTGGTGGCTGATTCATGTGAGAAACTGCAGAAGTTGGTAAATGAGTGGTAAAGTGTGGGAAAGAAGAAAGCTGAGAGTAAATGTGAATACGAGCATGGTCATTATGTTCAGAAGGGTTGAGGGACAAGTCAATTGGGAGGTAAGTTTGAATGGAGAAAAACTGGAGGAAGTGAAGTGTTTTAGTGATGTCTCCATGGGTGTTTAATTTGTTTATAGATGGAGTTGTTATGGAGGTGAATGCAAGAGTTTTGGGGACAGGGGCAAGTATGCAGTTTGTTGTGGATGAGAGGGCTTGGGAAGTGAGTCAGACGCTGTTCAATGATGATACAGTGCTGGTGGCTGATTCATGTGAGAAACTGCAGAAGTTGGTGAATGAGTTTGGTAAAGTGTGGGAAAGAAGAAAGCAGAGAGTAAATGTGAATACAAGCATGGTCATTATGTTCGGTAGGGTTGAGGGACAAGTCAATTGGGAGGTAAGTTTGAATGGAGAAAAACTGGAGGAAGTGAAGTGTTTTAGATACCTGGGAGTGGATCTAGCAGCAGATGGAACCATGGAAGCAGAAGTAAGTCACAGGGTGGGGGAGGGGGTGAAGGTTCTGTGAGCGGTGAAGGATGTGTGGAAGGCGAGAACGTTATCTGGGAGAGCAAAAATGGATATGTTTGAAGGAACAGTGGTTCCAACAATGTTATATGGTTGCAAGGCATAGGCTATAGATAGGGTTGTGCGGAGGAGGGTGGATGTGTTGGAAATGAGATGTTTGACGACAATATGTGGTGAGAGGTGGTTTGATCGATTAAGTAATGAAAAATTAAGAGATGTGTGGGAGTAAAATGAGTGTGGTTGAGAGAGCAGAAGAGGGTGTTGCAATGGTTTGGTTGCATGGAAAGAATGAATGAGGAAAGATTGACAAAGAGGATATGCGTCTGAGGTAGAGGGAACAAAAAGAAGCGGGAGACCAAATTGGAGGTGGAAGGATGGAGTTAAAAAGATTTTGAACAGTCAGGGCCTGAACATACAGGAGGGTGAAAGGCGTGCAAGGAATAGAGTGAACTGGAGCGATGTGGTATACCAGGGTGGACATGCTGTCAATGGATTGAACCAGGGCATGTGAAGCGTCTGGGGTAAACCATGGAAAGTTTTGTGGGGTCTGGATGTGGAAAGGGAGCTGTGGTTTGGGTGCATTACACATGACAGCTAGAGACTGAGTGTGAACGAATTTGGCCTTTTTTGTCTTTTCCTAGCGCTACCTTGCGCACACTTGGGGGATGCTATTTCATGTGTGGCGGGGTGGCCATGGGAATGGTTGAAGACAGCAAGTATATGTACACGTGTGCATATGTATATGTCGGTGTATGTATTTGTATGTATACGTTGAAATGGTTCTTTTTTTTTTTTTTCTTTGTCGCTGTCTCCCGCGTTTGCGAGGTAGCGCAAGGAAACAGACGAAAGAAATGGCCCAACCCACCCCCATACACATGTATATACATACGTCCACACACGCAAATATACATACCTTCACAGCTTTCCATGGTTTACCCCAGACGCTTCACATGCCTTGATTCAATCCACTGACAGCACGTCAACCCCAGTATACCACATCGCTCCAATTCACTCTATTCCTTGCCCTCCTTTCACCCTCCTGCATGTTCAGGCCCCGATCACAAAAAATCTTTTTCACTCCATCTTTCCACCTCCAATTTGGTCTCCCTCTTCTCCTCGTTCCCTCCACCTCCGACACATATATTCTCTTGGTCAATCTTTCCTCACTCATTCTCTCCATGTGCCCGAACCATTTCAAAACACCCTCTTCTGCTCTCTCAACCACACTCTTTTTATTTCCACACATCTCTCTTACCCTTAGGTTACTTACTCGATCAAACCGCCTCACACCACATATTGTCCTCAAACATCTCATTTCCAGCACATCCATCCTCCTGCGCACAACTCTATCCATAGCCCACGTCTCGCAACCATACAACATTGTTGGAACCACTATTCCTTCAAACATACCCATTTTTGCTCTCCGAGATAATGTTCTCGACTTCCACACATTCTTCAAGGCTCCCAGAATTTTTGCCCCCTCCCCCACCCTATGATCCACTTCCGCTTCCATGGTTCCATCCGCTGCCAGATCCACTCCTAGATATCTAAAACACTTCACTTCCTCCAGTTTTTCTCCATTCAAACTCACCTCCCAATTGACTTGACCCTCAACCCTACTGTACCTAATAACCTTGCTCTTATTCACATTTACTCTTAACTTTCTTCTTTCACACACCTTACCAAACTCAGTCACCAGCTTCTGCAGTTTCTCACATGAATCAGCCACCAGCACTGTATCATCAGCGAACAACAACTGACTCACTTCCCAAGCTCTCTCATCCCCAACAGACTTCATACTTGCCCCTCTTTCCAAAACTCTTGCATTCACCTCCCTAACAACCCCATCCATAAACAAATTAAACAACCATGGAGACATCACAAACCCCTGCCGCAAACCTACATTCACTGAGAACCAATCACTTTCCTCTCTTCCTACACGTACACATGCCTTACATCCTCGATAAAAACTTTTCACTGCTTCTAACAACTTGCCTCCCACACCATATATTCTTAATACCTTCCACAGAGCATCTCTATCAACTCTATCATATGCCTTCTCCAGATCCATAAATGCTACATACAAATCCATTTGCTTTCCTAAGTATTTCTCACATACATTCTTCAAAGCAAACACCTGATCCACACATCCTCTACCACTTCTGAAACCACACTGCTCTTCCCCAATCTGATGCTCTGTACATGCCTTCACCCTCTCAATCAATATCCTCCCATATAATTTACCAGGAATACTCAACAAACTTATACCTCTGTAATTTGAGCACTCACTCTTATCCCCTTTGCCTTTGTACAATGGCACTATGCACGCATTCCGCCAATCCTCAGGCACCTCACCATGAGTCATTTTTTTTTTTTTTTTTTTTTTATACTTTGTCGCTGTCTCCCGCGTTTGCGAGGTAGCGCAAGGAAACAGACGAAAGAAATGGCCCAACCCCCCCCCCCATACACATGTACATACACACGTCCACACACGCAAATATACATACCTACACAGCTTTCCATGGTTTACCCCAGACGCTTCACATGCCTTGATTTACTCCACTGACAGCACGTCAACCCCTGTATACCACATCGCTCCAATTCACTCTATTCCTTGCCCTCCTTACACCCTCCTGCATGTTCAGGCCCCGATCACACAAAATCTTTTTCACTCCATCTTTCCACCTCCAATTTGGTCTCCCTCTTCTCCTCGTTCCCTCCACCTCCGACACATATATCCTCTTGGTCAATCTTTCCTCACTCATTCTCTCCATGTGCCCAAACCATTTCAAAACACCCTCTTCTGCTCTCTCAACCACGCTCTTTTTATTTCCACACATCTCTCTTACCCTTACGTTACTTACTCGATCAAACCACCTCACACCACACATTGTCCTCAAACATCTCATTTCCAGCACATCCATCCTCCTGCGCACAACTCTATCCATAGCCCACGCCTCGCAACCATACAACATTGTTGGAACCACTATTCCTTCAAACATACCCATACATACATTAAATAACCTTACCAACCAGTCAACAATACAGTCACCCCCCTTTTTAATAAATTCCACTGCAACACCATCCAAACCTGCTGCCTTGCCGGCTTTCATCTTCCGCAAAGCTTTTACTACCTCTTCTCTGTATACCAAATCATCTTCCCTAACCCTCTCACTTTGCACACCACCTCGACCAAAACACCCTATATCTGCCACTCTATCATCAAACACATTCAACAAACCTTCAAAATACTCACTCCATCTCCTTCTCACATCATCACTACTTGTTATCACCTCTCCATTTGTGCCCTTCACTGAAGTTCCCATTTGCTCCCTTGTCTTACGCACTTTATTTACCTCCTTCCAGAACATCTTTTTATTCTCCCTAAAATTTAATGATACTCTCTCACCCCAACTCTCATTTGCCCTTTTTTTTCACCTCTTGCACCTTTCTCTTGACCTCCTGTCTCTTTTATACATCTCCTACTCAATTTCATTTTTTCCCTGCAAAAATCGTCCAAATGCCTCTCTCTTCTCTTTCACTAATAATCTTACTTCTTCATCCCACCACTCACTACCCTTTCTAATCAACCCACCTCCCACTCTTCTCATGCCACAAGCATCTTTTGCGCAATCCATCACTGATTCCCTAAATACATCCCATTCCTCCCCCACTCCCCTTACTTCCATTGTTCTCACCTTTTTCCATTCTGTACTCAGTCTCTCCTGGTACTTCCTCACACAAGTCTCCTTCCCAAGCTCACTTACTCTCACCACCCTCTTCACCCCAACATTCACTCTTCTTTTCTGAGAACCCATACAAATCTTCACCTTAGCCTCCACAAGATAATGATCAGACATCCCTCCAGTTGCACCTCTCAGCACATTAACATCCAAAAGTCTCTCTTTCGCGCGCCTGTCAATTAACACGTAATCCAATAACGCTCTCTGGCCATCTCTCCTACTTACATAAGTATACTTATGTATATCTCGCTTTTTAAACCAGGTATTCCCAATCATCAGTCCTTTTTCAGCACATAAATCTACAAGCTCTTCACCATTTCCATTTACAACACTGAACACCCCATGTATACCAATTATTCCCTCAACTGCCACATTACTCACCTTTGCATTCAAATCACCCATCACTATAACCCGGTCTCGTGCATCAAAACCACTAACACACTCATTCAGCTGCTCCCAAAACACTTGCCTCTCATGATCTTTCTTCTCATGCCCAGGTGCATATGCACCAATAATCACCCATCTCTCTCCATCAACTTTCAGTTTTACCCATATTAATCGAGAATTTACTTTCTTACATTCGATCACATACTCCCACAACTCCTGTTTCAGGAGTATTGCTACTCCTTCCCTTGCTCTTGTCTTCTCACTAACCCCTGACTTTATTCCCAAGACATTCCCAAACCACTCTTCCCCTTTACCCTTGAGCTTCGTTTCACTCAGAGCCAAAACATCCAGGTTCCTTTCCTCAAACATACTACCTATCTCTCCTTTTTCACATCTTGGTTACATCCACACACATTTAGGCACCCCAATCTGAGCCTTCGAGGAGGATGAGCACTACCCGCGTGACTCCTTCTTCTGTTTCCCATTTTAGAACGTTGAAATGTATAGGAATGTATATGTGCGTGTGTGGGCGTTTATGTACATACAAGTGTATGAGGGTGGGCTGGGCAATTCTTTCATCTGTTTCCTTGGGCTACCTCACAAATGCGGGAGACGGCGATTAAGTAAAATAAATAAATAAATAAAAATAATATATATATATATATATATATATATATATATTTTTTTTTTTTTTTTTTTTTATACTTTGTCGCTGTCTCCCGCGTTTGCGAGGTAGCGCAAGGAAACAGACGAAAGAAATGGCCCAACCCCCCCCCCCATACACATGTACATACACACGTCCACACACGCAAATATACATACCTACACAGCTTTCCATGGTTTACCCCAGACGCTTCACATGCCCTGATTCAATCCACTGACAGCACGTCAACCCCTGTATACCACATGGCTCCAATTCACTCTATTCCTTGCCCTCCTTTCACCCTCCTGCATGTTCAGGCCCCGATCACACAAAATCTTTTTCACTCCATCTTTCCACCTCCAATTTGGTCTCCCTCTTCTCCTCGCTCCCTCCACCTCCGACACATATATCCTCTTGGTCAATCTTTCCTCACTCATTCTCTCCATGTGCCCAAACCATTTCAAAACACCCTCTTCTGCTCTCTCAACCACGCTCTTTTTATTTCCACACATCTCTCTCACCCTTACGTTACTTACTCGATCAAACCACCTCACACCACACATTGTCCTCAAACATCTCATTTCCAGCACATCCATCCTCCTGCGCACAACTCTATCCATAGCCCACGCCTCGCAACCATACAACATTGTTGGAACCACTATTCCTTCAAACATACCCATTTTTGCTTTCCGAGATAATGTTCTCGACTTCCACACATTTTTCAAGGCTCCCAAAATTTTCGCCCCCTCCCCCACCCTATGATCCACTTCCGCTTCCATGGTTCCATCCGCTGACAGATCCACTCCCAGATATCTAAAACACTTCACTTCCTCCAGTTTTTCTCCATTCAAACTCACCTCCCAATTGACTTGACCCTCACCCCTACTGTACCTAATAACCTTGCTCTTATTCCCATTTACTCTTAACTTTCTTCTTCCACACACTTTACCAAACTCAGTCACCAGCTTCTGCAGTTTCTCACATGAATCAGCCACCAGTGCTGTATCATCAGCGAACAACAACTGACTCACTTCCCAAGCTCTCTCATCCCCAACAGACTTCATACTTGCCCCTCTTTCCAGGACTCTTGCATTTACCTCCCTAACAACCCCATCCATAAACAAATTAAACAACCATGGAGACATCACACACCCCTGCCGCAAACCTACATTCACTGAGAACCAATCACTTTCCTCTCTTCCTACACGTACACATGCCTTACATCCTCGATAAAAACTTTTCACTGCTTCTAACAACTTGCCTCCCACACCATATATTCTTAATACCTTCCACAGAGCATCTCTATCAACTCTATCATATGCCTTCTCCAGATCCATAAATGCTACATACAAATCCATTTGCTTTTCTAAGTATTTCTCACATACATTCTTCAAAGCAAACACCTGATCCACACATCCTCTACCACTTCTGAAACCGCACTGCTCTTCCCCAATCTGATGCTCTGTACATGCCTTCACCCTCTCAATCAATACCCTCCCATATAATTTACCAGGAATACTCAACAAACTTATACCTCTGTAATTTGAGCACTCACTCTTATCCCCTTTGCCTTTGTACAATGGCACTATGCACGCATTCCGCCAATCCTCAGGCACCTCACCATGAGTCATACATACATTAAATAACCTTACCAACCAGTCAACAATACAGTCACCCCCTTTTTTAATAAATTCCACTGCAATACCATCCAAACCTGTAGGGGATTAAGAATACTTCCCACGTATTCCCTGCGTGTCGTAGAAGGCGACTAAAAGGGGAGGGAGCGGGGGGCTGGAAATCCTCCCCTCTCGTTCCCCCCCCCCCCCCCCCAAAAAAAAAAGAAGGAACAGAGAATTGGGCCAGGTGAGGGTATTCCCTCAAAGGCCCAGTCCTCTGTTCTTAACGTTACCTCGCTAATGCGGGAAATGGCGAATAGTTTGAAAGAAAGAAAAGATATATATATATATATATATATATATATATATATATATATATATATATATATATATATATATATATATATATATATATATATTTTTTTGCTTTGTCGCTGTCTCCCACGTTTGCGAGGTAGCGCAAGGAAACAGACGAAAGAAATGGCCCAACCCACCCCCATACACATGTATATACATACGTCCACACACGCAAATATACAAACCTACACAGCTTTCCATGGTTTACCCCAGACGCTTCACATGCCCTGATTCAATCCACTGACAGCACGTCAACCCCGGTATACCACATCGATCCAATTCACTCTATTCCTTGCCCTCCTTTCACCCTCCTGCATGTTCAGGCCCCGATCACACAAAATCTTTTTCACTCCATCTTTCCACCTCCAATTTGGTCTCCCACTTCACCTCGTTCCCTCCACCTCCGACACATATATCCTCTTGGTCAATCTTTCCTCACTCATTCTCTCCATGTGCCCAAACCATTTCAAAACACCCTCTTCTGCTCTCTCAACCACGCTCTTTTTATTTCCACACATCTCTCTTACCCTTACGTTACTTACTCGATCAAACCACCTCACACCACACATTGTCCTCAAACATCTCATTTCCAGCACATCCATCCTCCTGCGCACAGCTCTATCCATAGCCCACGCCTCGCAACCACACAACACTGTTGGAACCACTATTCCTTCAAACATACCCATTTTTGCTTTCCGAGATAATGTTCTCGACTTCCACACATTATTCAAGGCTCCCAGGATTTTTGCCCCCTCCCCCACCCTATGATCCACTTCCGCTTCCATGGTTCCATCCGCTGCCAAATCCACTCCGAGATATCTAAAACACTTTACTTCCTCTAGTTTTTCTCCATTCAAACTTACCTCCCAATTGACTTGATCCTCAACCCTACTGTACCTAATAACCTTGCTCTTATTCACATTTACTCTTAACTCTCTTCTTTCACACACTTTACCAAACTCAGTCACCAGCTTCTGTAGTTTCTCACATGAATCAGCCACCAGCACTGTACCATCAGCGAACAACAACTGACTCACTTCCCAAGCTCTCTCATCCCCAACAGACTTCATACTTGCCCCTCTTTCCAAAACTCTTGCATTCACCTCCCTAACAACCCCATCCATAAACAAATTAAACAACCATGGAGACATCACACACCCCTGCCACAAACCTACATTCACTGAGAACCAATCACTTTCCTCTCTTCCTACACGTACACATGCCTTACATCCTCGATAAAAACTTTTCACTGCTTCTAACAACTTGCCTCCCACACCATATATTCTTAATACCTTCCACAGAGTATATATGCAGGAGGGTGAAAGGAGGGCAAGGAATAGAGTGAATTGGAGCGATGTGGTATACCGGGGTTGACGTGCTGTCAGTGGATTGAATCAGGGCATGTGAAGCGTCTGGGGTAAACCATGCTAAGTTGTGTAGGTATGTATATTTGCGTGTGTGGACGTATGTATATACATGTGTATGGGGGGGGGGGGTTGGGCCATTTCTTTCGTCTGTTTCCTTGCGCTACCTCACAAACGCGGGAGACAGCGACAAAGTATAAAAAAAAAATATATATATATATATATATATATATATATATATATATATATATATATATATACATTTTTTTTTTTTTGCTTTGTCGCTGTCTTCTGCATTTGCGAGGTAGCACAAGGAAACAGACGAAAGAAATGGCCCAACCCACCCCCATACACATGTATATACATACGTCCACACACGCAAATATACATTCCTACACAGCTTTCCATGGTTTACCCCAGACGCTTCACATGCCTTTATTCAATCCACTGACAGCACGTCAACCCCGGTATACCACATCGCTCCAATTCACTCTATTCCTTGCCCTCCTTTCACCCTCCTGCATGTTCAGGCCCCGATCACACAAAATCTTTTTCACTCCATCTTTCCACCTCCAATTTGGTCTCCCTCTTCTCCTTGTTCCCTCCACCTCCGACACATATATTCTCTTGGTCAATCTTTCCTCACTCATTCTCTCCATGTGCCCGAACCATTTCAAAACACCCTCTTCTGCTCTCTCAACCACGCTCTTTTTATTTCCACACATCTCTCTTACCCTTACGTTACTTACTCGATCAAACCACCTCACACCACACATTGTCCTCAAACATCTCATTTCCAGCACATCCATCCTCCTGCGCACAACTCTATCCATAGCCCAAGCCTCGCAACCATACAACATTGTTGGAACCACTATTCCTTCAAACATACCCATTTTTGCTTTCCGAGATAATGTTCTCGACTTCCACACATTCTTCAAGGCTCCCAGAATTTTCGACCCCTCCCCCACCCTATGATCCACTTCCGCTTCCATGGTTCCATCCGCTGACAGATCCACTCCTAGATATCTAAAACACTTCACTTCCTCCAGTTTTTCTCCATTCAAAACTCACCTCCCAATTGACTTGACCCTCAACCCTACTGTACCTAATAACCTTGCTCTTATTCACATTTACTCTTAACTTTCTTCTTTCACACACTTTACCAAACTCAGTCACCAGCTTCTGCAGTTTCTCACATGAATCAGCCACCAGCGCTGTATCATCATATATATATATATATGTACGTATGTGTGCATATATGAGTGGATGGGTCATTCTTCCTGTTTCCTGGCACCATATAATTACCCAAGCACCTCTTTCCATAGGTTCCTGCAGTCCAATAGCTAGAAAATGTGGACTCCTTTTGGGCAAGAAGGGGCTGAAATAGAGGACAAATGAATGCTGATATGAGGAGGTATCAGCACTCCTCAGAAAGAAAAAGAAAAAAAATTTGGAAGGATATGAGTAATGTGAGGAGAACAGGGGACAGATGAGAGCGTCAGTGAAAAAACAGAAGAAAACATGGCAACAGGCAGAGAAAAGGTGAGGAGGAGATGAAGGAAGTATTCTAAAGGACTATTAAATGTGTGAAATGACCAGAGTAAGAGATGCAGAGTGTTTGGGACATAGATTATGTGAACTGGGAGAGAGTGGTTTGGCAAAAAGGTAAAAATAAAAGTGAAGAGTGGCAAAGCTGCTGGAGTGGATGGTACTGCAGTAGAATTTCTTAATAAGGGGGTGACACTGTTGGTGAATAGTTAGGTAGGATTTTCAGTATGTATGATTCAAGGCAAGGTGCCTGAGGACTGGTGGAATGCTGACTCTCTGGTGATATGATATTTTGGGCATTTCAAAAAAAAAGTTTCATATATCACACCGCATAACTTTAAGAGTATATGCAAAACTCTCAAATTCTTATTGCTAGTTAGGTAAGTGACCAAAAAATTGCCAATACCAGGAAAAACTTGCATCTATTTCTCCTATATTTTCTAAATATGAAGAGGATCATTAACTCAATCCATTAGTCAAGAAACTACAAAAGAGAAATGAGTAGAAGGCTTCCAATGATTTCATCTACTTCCTCCTATATTTTTTAGAATATATATATGATGGTCAATTCAGTTTCAGGTAAAAACCTACTGAAGAAAACACTATCTTCTACATCATTTTATCAATTATAAGTATGAAATACATGCAGTCAGATTTAAGTAAGGGTTCCATCTCAGACAACAAAAACTTGAAAATATCCTAAATTAACCAGAATGACATAGTGCACGTCATCAAAATTGCATCATTTATGTTCAAATAAGCTAGACAAACAATGATATAAAATAAGAAAAGATTCATAGCTATTCAAGGAAAAAATAATAATATCTAAATCATCTAACATGACAGCTAGAGACTGAGTGTGAATGAATGGGGCCTTTGTTGTCTTTTCCTAGTGCCACCTCGCACACATGAGGGGGGAGGGGGATGTTATTCCATGTGTGGCGAGGTGGCGATGGGAATGAATAAAGGCAGACAGTGTGAATTGTGTGCTTGTGTATATATGTATGTGTTTGTGTGTGTATATGTGTACATTGAGATGTATGGGTATGTATATTTGCGTGTGTGGACGTGAATATATATATGCATGTGTATGGGAATGGGTTGGGCCATTTCTTTCGTCTGTTTCCTTGTGCTACCTCGCAAACGCAGGAGACAGCGACAAAGCAAAATAATAATAATAATAATAATAATAAAATAATAATAATAATAATAATAATAATAATCAAGTTCCAAAACAGTAAAATCATAAACCTACTTCTCTCTTCTATAATGAAAGGATATCATTTAAGAATAATAGACCAACAAAGAAATAAGTGATATAGTCCTCAACTTAACCTGGAAGAAATATAAAACTTGTGGCAGGAGTGTATTTCTCATATCTTACTAATACACTCCATCACAAGTTTCTTATTTCTCGTTGCTTAAGCTGATGATTATATAACTTGTTTCTAGGTTATTCCATTATCCTAAGAAAATTTTCATTTTATTTCATTACATTAAAAGCATATTCACTTTCCTATTTTGTTATATAGATATAATTTGGTGTTTGAGAGACCAATCTGATAAGAGTACTAAGGCAAAAATACTATCCACTGAATGGCTCCAAATCTTAAATCAATCTATACAGAGTTCCCTTGCCTACCTTTTTTTTTTTTTGCCAACCACAGTTTTAAGAGTGTATGCATGCAACAATGTATGCCATTTTACCAACAGCAGCATCAGTTTTGACTATACACAGTTATCCAAAGCACCTCCAAAACTTTTCCACACACTGGGAACCATTCCTTGGTAGAGGTAGGAGTGTCACAACCAGGTGGTGTTGCTAAAACGAGTATCGAGGTAGCAGGCAGGTTGCTTTGTGCAAATACAAAGACATGGCATCAAAGGTGATGCCATCATCACATTATTATTCTACAGTTTTGTAAATCAGTTTCTTGTACTTTTATTAAATAAGCACGCTGATTTTTAAGTATAACACGCTTCTTTTTAACTTGACTTCATTACAGAGTTTAATGTAAGTCTCTCAAGAAGCACTGCCCTTTACATCCTAGTTTTGCATTAGCCATTAACCTTGCCAAACACAAGGTTTTCCAGGAATGGAATCGCCATGGCTAAACACAACTAAAGGAATTTTGAAGGCATAAACCTTGTTATTCTGGTTTATGTAGCTAATTTTGGCATATTTCAAGATTTTGTTACACTATCATCATTTCTCAAAATATGTAGTTGATTATCAGTTCATGTACTAAACAATAAATAACCTTGTAAAACGAACTGCATAGAAAAAATATATAAAAAATCAAATCTACCTTATTCTTTATCAGTTATATAACGAATGTTCTAAAAGGAAAAAAGGCAGGCGAGAACGAGGCAAGGAATCTACCTCCTTTAGCGATTGTATTTTTTCTCTTATAACTTTCTAAATATGTATATGATTATTAATTCAGGCATTGGTACTACTGGGTACTGCCTTCAAAAGGTTACATCATATGTGAAGAATCATCTTTGGCAAGGCTATATCATGGGAGGACAGCCTCTATAAAGAACTAATCACTCCAAAGGGTTCTACATTTCCCTGCTACAGGAAGTCATGCATCCTATGTAATACCAGGACTCTTTCATAGTAACTGGTCCTGAGATAATTATAAACAAATAAACTCATGCATTAGGTAAGGACCTACTCAAGAAAACTTTGTAGAAAAAAACATATGGAAATACAATCTACCTAATCATTGTTTTTGTTATAAGCAAAATGTTTCAAACTGAAAATAATGCTAATGCTCAGTATGACTTTCATTTTTATATTTTTCTTATTGTTTTCATAATGTAAGAACCTACTGAAGAGAAAGTATAGAAAAGAAATGTATGAAAAATGCAATTCACAAAATCATCCACCAATTATCTATCAACTTTTACCACAATTCAAAACAAGCATTCATGATACATGGTAATTCCAATTCTACCACCAAAATTTTCCATTACTTTTCTGAATATGTAAATGACTGATTCTTTCCAGATTGTATGCACACATCATGTATGATCAAGATTTCTCTGATTTTTTTTTTTCAACAGGTTAAGGTAACTTTAAGGGCAATATCTGCGAAGTTATTACAGAATTCCAGTCCCCAGCAATATATTTACATTGAAAACCAATAAAATGAAATTCATGCAAGAGATTCATACCTGGTAAGTTATTACAGAACTCCAGTCCAAGCAATATATTTACACTGAAAACCAATAAAGTGAAATTCATGAAAGAGATTCACACAATTTCTTGATCCACACAATTTCTTGATCCATATTGCACAAAGGTATGAGTGATCATCCTCCTCGAAGGCTCAGAGTGGGGTGCCTAAATGTGTGTGGATGTAACCAAGATGTGAAAAAAGGAGAGATAGGTAGTATGTTTGAGGAAAGGAACCTGGATGTTTTGGCTCTGAGTGAAACGAAGCTCAAGGGTAAAGGGGAAGAGTGGTTTGGAAATGTCTGGGGAGTGAAGTCAGGGGTTAGTGAGAGGACAAGAGCAAGGGAAGGAGTAGCAATACTCATGAAACAGGAGTTGTGGGAGTATGTGATAGAATGTAAGAAAGTAAATTCTCGATTAATATGGGTAAAATTGAAAGTTGATGGAGAGAGGTGGGTGATTATTGGTGCATATGCACCTGGGCATGAGAAGAAAGATCATGAGAGGCAAGTGTTTTGGGAGCAGCTAAATGAGTGTGTTAGCGGTTTTGATGCACGAGACCGGGTTATAGTGATGGGTGATTTGAATGCAAAGGTGAGTAATGTGGCAGTTGAGGGAATAATTGGTATGCATGGGGTGTTCAGTGTTGTAAATGGAAATGGTGAAGAGCTTGTAGATTTATGTGCTGAAAAAGGACTGATGATTGGGAATACCTGGTTTAAAAAGCGAGATATACATAAGTATACTTATGTAAGTAGGAGAGATGGCCAGAGAGCGTTATTGGATTACGTGTTAATTGACAGGCGTGCGAAAGAGAGACTTTTGGATGTTAATGTGCTGAGAGGTGCAACTGGAGGGATGTCTGATCATTATCTTGTGGAGGCTAAGGTGAAGATTAGTATGGGTTTTCAGAAAAGAGGAGTGAATGTTGGGGTGAAGAAGGTGGTGAGAGTAAGTGAGCTTGGGAAGGAGACCTGTGTGGGGAAGTACCAGGAGAGACTGTGTACAGAATGGAAAAAGGTGAGAACAATGGAAGTAAGGGGAGTGGGGGAGGAATGGGATGTATTTAGGGAATCAGTGATGGATTGCGCAAAAGATGCTTGTGGCATGAGAAGAGTGGGAGGTGGGCTGTTTAGAAAGGGTAGTGAGTGGTGGGATGAAGAAGTAAGAGTATTAGTGAAAGAGAAGAGAGAGGCATTTGGACGATTTTTGCAGGGAAAAAATGCAATTGAGTGGGAGAAGTATAAAAGAAAGAGACAGGAGGTCAAGAGAAAGGTGCAAGAGGTGAAAAAAAGGGCAAATGAGAGTTGGGGTGAGAGACTATCAGTAAATTTTAGGGAGAATAAAAAGATGTTCTGGAAGGAGGTAAATAGGGTGCGTAAGACAAGGGAGCAAATGGGAACTTCAGTGAAGGGCGTAAATGGGGAGGTGATAACAAGTAGCGGTGATGTGAGAAGGAGATGGAATGAGTATTTTGAAGGTTTGTTGAATGTGTCTGATGACAGAGTGGCAGATATAGGGTGTTTTGGTCGAGGTGGTGTGCAAAGTGAGAGGGTTAGGGAAAATGATTTGGTAAACAGAGAAGAGGTAGTAAAAGCTTTGCGGAAGATGAAAGCCGGCAAGGCAGCAGGTTTGGATGGCATTGCAGTGGAATTTATTAAGAAAGGGGGTGACTGTATTGTTGACTGGTTGGTAAGGTTATTTAATGTATGTATGACTCATGGTGAGGTGCCTGAGGATTGGCGGAATGCGTGCATAGTGCCATTGTACAAAGGCAAAGGGGATAAGAGTGAGTGCTCAAATTACAGAGGTATAAGTTTGTTGAGTATTCCTGGTAAATTATATGGGAGGGTATTGATTGAGAGGGTGAAGGCATGTACAGAGCATCAGATTGGGGAAGAGCAGTGCGGTTTCAGAAGTGGTAGAGGATGTGTGGATCAGGTGTTTGCTTTGAAGAATGTATGTGAGAAATACTTAGAAAAGCAAATGGATTTGTATGTAGCATTTATGGATCTGGAGAAGGCATATGATAGAGTTGATAGAGATGCTCTGTGGAAGGTATTAAGAATATATGGTGTGGGAGGCAAGTTGTTAGAAGCAGTGAAAAGTTTTTATCGAGGATGTAAGGCATGTGTACGTGTAGGAAGAGAGGAAAGTGATTGGTTCTCAGTGAATGTAGGTTTGCGGCAGGGGTGTGTGATGTCTCCATGGTTGTTTAATTTGTTTATGGATGGGGTTGTAAGGGAGGTAAATGCAAGAGTCCTGGAAAGAGGGGCAAGTATGAAGTCTGTTGGGGATGAGAGAGCTTGGGAAGTGAGTCAGTTGTTGTTCGCTGATGATACAGCGCTGGTGGCTGATTCATGTGAGAAACTGCAGAAGCTGGTGACTGAGTTTGGTAAAGTGTGTGGAAGAAGAAAGTTGAGAGTAAATGTGAATAAGAGCAAGGTTATTAGGTACAGTAGGGTTGAGGGTCAAGTCAATTGGGAGGTGAGTTTGAATGGAGAAAAACTGGAGGAAGTGAAGTGTTTTAGATATCTGGGAGTGGATCTGTCAGCGGATGGAACCATGGAAGCGGAAGTGGATCATAGGGTGGGGGAGGGGGCGAAAATTTTGGGAGCCTTGAAAAATGTGTGGAAGTCGAGAACATTATCTCGGAAAGCAAAAATGGGTATGTTTGAGGGAATAGTGGTTCCAACAATGTTGTATGGTTGCGAGGCGTGGGCTATGGATAGAGATGTGCGCAGGAGGATGGATGTGCTGGAAATGAGATGTTTGAGGACAATGTGTGGTGTGAGGTGGTTTGATCGAGTAAGTAACGTAAGGGTAAGAGAGAGGTGTGGAAATAAAAAGAGCGTGGTTGAGAGAGCAGAAGAGGGTGTTTTGAAATGGTTTGGGCACATGGAGAGAATGAGTGAGGAGAGATTGACCAAGAGGATATATGTGTCGGAGGTGGAGGGAACGAGGAGAAGAGGGAGACCAAATTGGAGGTGAAAAGATGGAGTGAAAAAGATTTTGTGTGATCGGGGCCTGAACATGCAGGAGGGTGAAAGGAGGGCAAGAAATAGAGTGAATTGGAGTCATGTGGTATACAGGGGTTGACGTGCTGTCAGTGGATTGAAGCAAGGCATGTGTAGCGTCTGGGGTAAACCATGGAAAGCTGTGTAGGTATGTATATTTGCGTGTGTGGACGTGTGTATGTACATGTGTATGGGGGGGGGGGGCCATTTCTTTCGTCTGTTTCCTTGCGCTACCTCGCAAACGCGGGAGACAGCGACAAAGTATAAAAAAAAAAAAAAAAAAAAAATATTGCACAAAATATTGTGACAGTAGTGTACATAAAAGCAAGGGGGGGGGGGAACAAAAATGAATGTTCAAATTACAAAGTTATGAATATGGTTAAGTATATGTACTAAGTTGTATGAAAGAGTGGCAATTGAGAGGGTGGTGGTATGCACCAGGAGTGGTGAAGGATGTGTAAGCAAAGTGTTTGCTTTGAAGAATCTGTGTGAGAAATACCTTTCTTTTTATGTTGAATGCTCCAGTAACAGACAAAAGTCCACATCAAGGCCGGGCCTTAATTGAAATACAGAATTATGAAACAAAAAAAGAAAAGGAAAAGTAGTTACAAACTTTTGAGAAAGAGAAATACTTGTCTCTTGAAATGTGCTAGGTCATAGTTATTGGGAAAGACATGAGGGGGTTGAGAATTCCAGAGCTTTGACATGTAAGGAAAGAAGCTGGTATCAAAACAGCCCACCCTTGAACTGCTGATGGCCAAACAATAATCATGTGCCACATCAGCTTGGTGAGTATTGCGTTGTCTAGCCAGTGGTAGGGGCACACAAGCAGCCAGCTCTCGGGAGTAAAACCATTGTAATGTCTATAGAAAAGGGAAAGTGAACCAACATTGTGGCACAGGGCAAGGGGGTCAAATTTGGAAGTTAGCCTAAGACAGAGTTTATCAGGCAGATCGCTTTAGACTCAACTTCCTCAAGCAAGGATGCAAAAAGCGAACCACCCCAAATGTGAGAGCAGTACTCCATACAAGGACGAATCAATCCCGTGTATAAAGGAAGCAACTGTTCAGAAGAGAAGTTTCAACATCTAAATAGAACACCCAATTTCTTAAAGGCAGACTTAGCAATACCTGTAATGTGGGGTATCCAAGAAAGAGTGGATGTAACAGTAATGCCTAGTATGTTCACTGAGTCAGGAAGTGGAATTACAGAACCATCAAAGGAGAGACAAGAGTTGTGTGGAGTTGGAGATTTTAATAGAGAGATGGGAAGAACCTGGGTCTTGGAGGCATTAAACATAACAAGATTTTGTGTACCTAACTAAGATATCCTGTCTATGTCTGAGTTTATTGAAGAAGGCTGTGTCAAAACGAGATGCACATCAAGTGAGAGAAGAGGGAGCAGAATTGAAGGATGAGGATGAATGCAGTGCTGAGTCCTCAGCATATGAGAGCATTGGATTATTTGTGGAGAGGAAATTGTTGAAAAAATGGAGAAAAAGAGTAATGGAAGGATAGAACCTTGAGGGACACTGCTGTTGCTTGAGTAAAGAGGGGAGGCCTATCCATCAACAACCACAGAGAAGGAAGCTAGATATGAAGGAGCAAAGTGATGAAGGGAAGCCAAAAGAGGGGAGCCTAGAAATGAGACACCAATACCTCACTCTGTCAACAGCCTTAGGTAAGTCAAGGGCAACTACACTTGACTCTCCAAAATCTTTAAGAGATGATGAACAGACATTAGTAAGATAGGAAAGAATATCACCAGTGGATCTCACCTTACAGAAGCCATACTGGTGATCAGAGAGAAGACTGATTTCTGAGGTGTTTAAGGGTATGGGAGTTGAGGAGGTAGATGTCACAGCAATAGGATGATAGAGGGGTCAGAACAGTCACCCATCATAGGGATGGGATGTATTAATGCATGCTTCCAAGGAGAAGGAAATTAAGTTTTTAAACAAACAAAACAGCTGAGCAAGCACAGGTGCAAGTTCAAAGGCACCCCATTTCAGTACACAAGGATGGATGCCATCAGGGCCATAAGCCTTGCTTGTGTCCAGAGAAAGAAGCACTTTTTGGACAGTCCAATGAGATTACAGGAAAGGGCACAGGATTAGTAAAAGCATCTGGGGGTGAAGGAATGTTAGAATCATCAAAGGTGGAGTTAGAGGAAAAACAGGACCAAAAGTTGTTTTGTCTATGGGGAGACAGCTACAGTACCATTAGAGCCGAAACGTGAAGGAAAGGTAGAGCGACAGAAGTTGTTTGAGATGCCCTTGCTAAAGACCAGAAACATATCGGTGGATGACAAGGAGAGTTTATCACACTTCCTTTAAATAAAGGAATGCTTCACCTCATGGACAGACAAAAAAAAAGATTTGCATGTGGCATTCATGGATGTGATGAAGGCTTATGACGGGATGGATAGAGATACTTTATGGAAGGTGTTGTGAATATATAGTGTGGGAAGTAAGCTACCAGAAGCAATGAGGATATTCTATCATGAGAGTAAGACTTGTGTGCAAGTAAGAGAGGAGTGTGAGTGGGTCCAGGTGAATGTGGGTCTGTAATGTTACGATGTCTGTTTAATCTCTTAATTGGTGTGGTGGTATGGGAATTAAATGCATGGATTTCACAAGAGGGGCAGATCTGCAGTCTGTTGGAGGTGGAGGCTTCGCAGGTGAATCAGTTGCTGTTTACTGATAACACAGCTCTGGTGCCAGACTCAAGTGAAAAACTGAAGCTGGTGTCTGTCTTTAGGAAAGCATATGAAAGGAGTAGGTTGAGAGTTAATGTGAATAAAAGTGCAGTTAAGTTCAGTACAGGAGAGAGACAGGTTGATTGCAGTTTGAATTTCAAAAGAGAATAACTGGAGGAAGTGGCATGCTTTAGATACCTGAGAGTGAACATGGCAATGGATGGACACCTAAAAGCTGAAGTAAGCCACAGAGTAGATTCTGGGCACACTGAGGAGTATGTGGAAAGAGAAGCCACTATATGAGGCCACAGATAGGTATGTTTGATGGTACTGTAGTCCTGACAGTACTGTATGGATGAAAGGTGTAGCCCTAGATAAAAGAAAAATAATACTAAACAGAGTAATGGATGCAGGGTGTGGCCCTAGATAAAAGAAAAATAAAACTAAAAAGAGTAAATGGAAAGGAAACATCTGATGACAATATGAGTTCTTAGGAGGATTCATCAAATAAGAAATGACAAGGTCAGAAAAATGTGGTAGTAAGAGTATTTGTAAGCTGATGGGGTTGGTTGAAATTATTTGGATAAATGGAGGTAACAACTGAAGAGAGGTTGTCTAGGAGATTAATGATTTTGGAAGTGGAAGGAATAAGAAAAAGGGGGCAGCTAGGGAAGAGGCAGAAGGATGGAGTAGGGCATGGCATGCAAGGAACAGGGCGAATTGTAGTGATGTGGTATACAGGGGTAGATATGCCATCAATAGGCTGAACCACAGCATATGAAGCAGTCAGGATGTCTAAGAAAAGGAGTGTGGGATCTGTTTAAGGGGCCCTGGTTTCAGTGCATTATACATAATAGCTAGAGAGTGGATGTGAGAGAATGAGGCCCATCCTTTATCTGATTCTGGAGCTATCCCACTGATGGAGGAAAAGGCAAAAAAAATGCAAAAGAAAATAAAAATGTAGGAAAGGGTTCTCATATTAACCAGGGTCTCCTTTCCAGAGGCTACGGCAGCCCAAGGATATAATACTTCCAGTATCGGGAAAGGATGGACTTGGAAAGAGCAGTTCTTGGACATGATATCAATCCCAATGATACAGCATTGCTAAAGGTGACTTTCCACTCAGTGTAATCTCATGTTGGTGAACTCCAGCAACACCTATACATACTTACTTACTTCCCACCCCAGGAGTCCATTCTATCTCTATGATGTTCCCGCAGCACCTTAGGAGATAGCCATGTTCATTGGGCAGGACCACAGGTCATAAAGTGTCATGATATGTGTTCATCTACATGCAGGAAGTGCAGAGCAAGTGAGTAGTGTTCGGTATCTTTGCTGTGGTAGCTGCACCTACATACACCACATGAGATATCAGATAAGACATTAACTGACAGCTAACAAGGCTCGTGGTCCACGCGAAATTTCTCCATATGTGCTGTAGACGTATGCAAATATTCTATATAAACATCTTGAAACTGCTCAAGATGTCACTGGAGAGAGACAGGCTGCCAAAGGAATGGAAAAGGACATCATAGCTATATATAAGAAAGGAGACCATGAACAGCCAGTGAACTACAGACCAGTCTCACTGATGAATGTTGTTTGTTAAGTTTCTGGAAAAGATAATTAAAAGGAAAATGGATGACTTTCTACAGAGGAGAAATTACCTGACAGCATAGCTTTACAGAGAACAAGTCATGTGTAAGAAACCTCTTAGATTTCTACAGGAGAATGAGTTCAATCTCAGACAAAAAGGATGTCTGGGTGACTGTGGTACATTGTCAGATGCCTGAAAGCACCTGACAATGCGGAACATGACAGGCTGTTTAAGAAAGTGTAGCACAAGGCAGGAATAAGGGGATAAACTCCTAGAATGGATAGATGGCCTCAGTGGAAGGAAACAAAAAATGCATGTAAAAGGAGCCTTCTCAAAACGGGCTGAGGTTAGCAATGGTGCAACAGGTTTCTGTTCTGGGAATATTACTCTTCATCTATGTAAATGACCTGCCTGAAGGTATGGTCTCCTTCCTGAACATGTTTGCAGATGAAGCAAAGAGTGTGAGGGACGTAAAAAGCAAGGACGAATCCATTAACTGATAATGGGAACTAAACAGTCTACAAAGTTGATTTGATACAAGGCTGATGAAATTCAACATTAGCAAACGTAAGGCAATGAGGATGAGACAATTTGAAAGAAGACCTCAATATGAATGTTATTTACAAGGAAATAAGCTTCAGGATTCTGTGTGGGTGAGAAGGACCTGAGTCAACATCATTTATAACCTGTCACCAGAGTCCAACATTATGAATTTAGTTAAAGAAACAAAACGTCTTCCGTAAAATTTTGTAAAAGCTTTCAATCTTATGCACACGGAAATATTAACAAGCTGTTCATATCCTACATAAGGCTGACACTAGAATATGCTTCCCAAGTCTGGTCATCAAACCTTAAGAAACACAAAGTGCTTACAGAAGAGGTCCAGAGGAAAACAACAAAGACAGAACCAGAGTACAGGGAGATGAGTTACAGGGAGAGACAAGAGGCTTTAAGTTTGTCTACCTTGGAAAAGAGAAGAATGAAAAGTAACCTGATCAAAACAGACTGAGGACAAAAAGAAAGAACAATCCTAGAGAGATGCAGGGACAGCGTAACAAGAGGATGTAATATGAAATCAAGCAAGAAACGTGTTGGAAAAAAGATGTATTGAAGTACATTTATAGTACAAGAGTATTGGAAGAAAAGAATAAGGTGACTGAGGGGACTATTAATGCAGACAGCATACATATCTTACAAAGGTGTTTGACAGAAGAGAATGTTCAAGTGATGAGGCCCCACGACTGTAAAACTCTCTCTCCATATAGTACAAACAGGTAATTACGTGAGGTAACTATATATTTACATATATTTATTTTCATACAATTCACCATTTGAATATATGATTACCTTATATTTTCTCTGTTTTCTGAATTCTCAATATCTATTATGGCTATTACATCATAAACTATATTTTGTCAAGCTAAATGTAAATCTACAAACGCAGAAAAATTCTGTTTCTTCTCTAAATTCATAACTGCTGGCTCATCCAACAATGCTTCACTTTCATATCATCTAGACATGTTTCTATAAACTAACTGCCTATCTATCAGTATCAAATTCTGATCATTCTTCAAGAAACTTGCTCTTACTTTGGTGCCAAACCTAATTTGGAATGAACACCATTTAGCACTGAAATCATATAAGGTAATCTATCACAAACTTCAATCCCACATATAAATTCCGTCAGTCATCAACAATCAATGGCAATCTTTCATTTACATCCATGCACTTCTCTGGCTGAAACTGTCCACAGCCCAGGTACCTGTCCTCTCTTTACTAACCAGAGTTTCTTTCCCTTATTCATTTTCTTCAGCACTCACTTATGGCCCTTCTCTCCCTCATACATTTGTATACCCTTCCTCATCTGTACTTTTGAACTATTGTTTCTACATGCATCCATCTCTATGTTTGACTTTTTTTTATTATCAGCATCTTGCATTTATTTGTAACAGCATTCAGTATCTCTTTAGCAAACAATTCTTAAATGCAATTAGCACCTTTACCTTTTGTGCTACACTATCCCACCTAAATCATATTGTACCAAGAAAACCATGGATTCCACTCTTCAGTGCTTACATTTCAAAATTTAAATCATGCTTTCTCCTGACTTTCTCACTATGAAAGAAATGAAACAAGAGGTCAATAAAAGCATTAATATCATATGGCATACAACACAAAATGATTAAGCATTACCTAAAAACCTACTTGAATTTCATCTTGCACATTTCAAAAACATGATACAAGCAGTCACAAACTTCAAGATTAGTATCACAGAGAAGAGTGACACAGAGTAGACGATTTGAGATTTATCAAGTAACTGACATGTCCGATGGCTAATGTTAATGTGGTTCATCTATTCATCTAACTTGCATTGCTGGTCCTTCAACCATAGAGAATAACATCACTTATCCCAATGTGGAATCAGAATGTAACTACAGTGAAACCTATATGTATACACCTTCTACAGCTGACGTGCCTCAATTTGCAGTCTTAACGAATACCCTACAGCTTCCTACAAATCAATGGCAATTTGAAGACTGACTTACAGTTCTAATAAGATCAACGATACTATGAATAACAGGGGAGGAATTAATATCAGCAGTGGAAGCTTCTGATGCTCAAATGACTACAGAAGCATCATATTGCAGTAATGCTGAGCTTCTGTTATAAAATTGAGATTAGCATATATTCTCACCTAAAGGTTGAACCTGATGGTGATAAAACACTGTGATAGAATCAATGAAGAGATCACTACAAATGCTGCATGATAAACAACTAAAAAACTGTATGGCACTGAGCTTTTTCATGTATTCACCTAAAAACCTTCAAAAATGATTTAATGCTTAGGAAAACTTTTAAGCCATACATTACAAATCTTACTTACTTCATAAATCAGGTTATGTATTCACATTAGAGTGCTACCATTAAAAGGAAGAGCCAACACAATAACTGTCAATAATTGTCAGTATCATACAAGTAACCCTCAATCCTACTATATCTTCAAATATGGCACATGACTCATATGTACAGGATACGGTCTTTATTGAGAAAATACTGAGCAAAATCCATATAAGCATAACTTATCAGTTACACTCATCCTGAGGAGATGTTAAGCCACAAGTGCATTTTAATCAATCATAATTTAGCCAAGGACTGACAAAAGCAGGAGCAAATTAAAGCAAGCCATATCTAATCTGAATTTAACTTAAGCATGAAACATGTTTGGTGAAAGATAATGAGTCCTGAATAAAGGATCTGTCAACTTCCAGAACAAATGCAGTTTAAACAACCTATTATGAAGGTCACTGCATGCCAATCTGTATTTGGCAACTGTTTTCAAACCGCATATTATTGGATGACCCATAAACATTCTCATATCAGTATGAATGAGCATTTATATGAAAAATAAGATATTCTATTAATAAACACTATATTTTGCATTAGAAAACAAGGAGTAACCTACAAATCAGCATACTGAGCATTCATCCACATTACAGTTCTAAAATTGAAATCCAAGACTCATCATTTTCACCAACATACACTGTCAGAGATGTGGCACAAAAGATCGTCTACTTTGGTCTACTCTGTATCTGTCTTGCTAAGCTAAAAAAAGGGCAAAATGATAAACCGTGAACCACTTGCCTAAGTAAGAAGAAGACATAGAGTGGGCAACTCCAGTTACAACTGAAATGATAAAAACAAAACAAACAAGAAGAGAAATTAAATTAAACAATGCAGAATGAGGATATAAGTCTGGGGATGATGTTCACTGAACATGCATATAAGAAAAAAAAAAAAAAATTACAGCATCACTGCTTTTTTTTCTACTAATACATACAATAAATCAATCTTTAACCTCAAATTCATAAGAAATAATGAAGTAACATTTTCTGATAGCAAGACAACTATGCATAAGAATCCATTAAAAAGGTACTGAAACATAAAGGCTTACAATTATATTACTCAATGGCCTATCTTTTCTCTGTGATTCTTTATGAAGTGTTTAAAATTGCAAAACAAGGTTTTTTTAAAGTACTGTACAATAATTAGTCATACAATGGCAAATATTTTATCCTCAATAATCAGAAAGCTCCAGCATATTCATAACACTTGAAAGGGTTCCTGCAATTGATATTGGATGAAATAATTAAGAATTTGGATGAAACAATCAATAACTAACACGAGTTTGGTGATGCATGATCGGAAAGGTGAGGATAATTTTTCATATCTACTGCATGGCAAAACATAATTCATAATTCAAATTTTCAACACAACACTGCACCAAGATATGTGTGTTTCTGTCACAACAAAACACAAAAACTTAAAATGACATAGATCCTGAACTTCACCATAAGTCCTTCACCAAATACTTGAATTTGTTTGACCCAGATGCTGAACTTCACCCAAAGTCCCTCAACAAAGACTCGCATATTAAAACTGTGAATAGCAAACTCAAATCAAACTGGAAACCGTCAGAGGGTTAGGTAATGACAATGACAACTATGAAGAATAGTCATGACAATGACAACTATGAAGAATAATGTTCACATTACTACATTATGGAGGTCACTTTATACATTCATAACCCAGAAACCTCAGCAAATCCAAAAACTCCATGCAGATCCAATCATTCTGTATCATTTACTTAGATTTCAATCCATCCTCTCTAGAAACCAGATAAGCTAAACCCTTCTTGTGTATGAAAATGACACCATATGTTTAGCTTGAAATAAACTAATGAATATAGTACTGGCTTTTCACTAGGAAACTATCCCATAACTAACACCTGTTAAGATAAAGGAAGACATAGTTTCTAGTTTCTAATGACTAATTTTATCACTAATATTACTCTTTCCCTCCTATCTTGGCAGAATTATATATGCTTTGAAAATATATGAAGAATAATGACCCCAGAAGGTAAGTGGGCACTTATGAATCATTACCCATTTGCCAACTCCCCATGGATACTTCCCTAGTATGCTATTTTTTCCAACTGTTACCTTATATCACTGGAAGTACCTGATGACATCAAAATACATCTAGACACAAAGCACAATTTCCATCTTTGATTTAGTTATGATGTATGAGCAGAGAGGAGCACCACAAGAGAGTAACAGTCTTCAGTAAAGTCTCATTTTGATGCTGTGGAGATGTGGGATGAACATTAAATTAAAGTTTTGCACATAAACAATTCCATTCTGAAACAGACAGGTGCTGGTGACAAGCTCCACAGATCAGCTGGTCCACTTGCATGTTGGGTATAACAATATCTTTCAGACTACCCCAGAAAACCAACATTACTAAATATGCTTCCCCAAAGCTGGGGATGTTGCACAAGTGCTGCACTTATTTTTCTACTAGGATTCTACTCACCCAAGTATGAAGTGATGCTTCCATATCTGGGGTGGTTTTCTCCCCATCTCTATAAGTCAAAATGGAATAATTAGTTTTCTAGATACTAAATTACATCTCTCCAGCCATCAATTTCTATCCACCATGATGTTTTTTGTCAGCCGAGATGGCACGGGCAGCTGAGGCCCTAATCAAAGACATCCCATTATCGCTATATATATATCATTTATTCATTACTTATGATACTTGATTGCCATCTTCCACATTAGCAAGGTATCACCAGGAAACAGACGAAGAATGGTCCATCCACTTATATACACACACACACATTTCTTTTCTTTCTTTTAAACTATTCGCCATTTCCCACGCCAGCGAGGTAGCGTTAAGAACAGAGGACCGGGCCCCTGAGGGAACATCCTCACCTAGCCTGCTTCTCTGTTCCTTCTTTTGGAAAATAATACAAAAAAAAAAAAAAAAAACGAGAAGGGAGGATTGCCAGCCCCCTGCTCCCTCTCCTTTTAGTCGCCTTCTACGACATGCAGGGAACACGTGGGAAGTATTCTTTCTCCCCTATCCCCAGGGATAAACACACACATATAAATATATATACATAAATGCCCAAACATGAACATAAACATACATATACATGTCAACATATATATACACACACACAAACATATACATATATACACAATCCTATGAGACCACAGGGAAAATGAAACAAGATAAGATCCCAAGTGCACTTTCGCGTAATAATCACGTTTACCAAATGGCGTCCTAGCTACGTCTCTTCATTGTATATCAACTGACTGTTATATTTCTCTCTTGTGTCTCCCCTGATGATGCAATTATTTCACAAAAGTGTACTTGGGAACTTATCGTGTTTCATTTTCCCCGTGGACTCATAGGAATATATCTGATCACGCGCAAAATTGTGATTCTTTCCAACATATACACATGTATATATTCATACTTCCTTGCCTTTGTCCATTTCTGGAACTACCCCACAGCAATTACTACCTGCTGCTACAGCAAGGTATATATATATATATATATATATATATATATATATATATATTAAGAAAGGGGGTGACTGTATTGTTGACTGGTTGGTAAGGTTATTTAATGTATGTATGACTCATGGTGAGGTGCCTGAGGATTGGCGGAATGCGTGCATAGTGCCATTGTACAAAGGCAAAGGGGATAAGAGTGAGTGCTCAAATTACAGAGGTATAAGTTTGTTGAGTATTCCTGGTAAATTATATGGGAGGGTATTGATTGAGAGGGTGAAGGCATGTACAGAGCATCAGATTGGGGAAGAGCAGTGCGGTTTCAGAAGTGGTAGAGGATGTGTGGATCAGGTGTTTGCTTTGAAGAATGTATGTGAGAAATACTTAGAAAAGCAAATGGATTTGTATGTAGCATTTATGGATCTGGAGAAGGCATATGATAGAGTTGATAGAGATGCTCTGTGGAAGGTATTAAGAATATATGGTGTGGGAGGCAAGTTGTTAGAAGCAGTGAAAAGTTTTTATCGAGGATGTAAGGCATGTGTACGTGTAGGAAGAGAGGAAAGTGATTGGTTCTCAGTGAATGTAGGTTTGCGGCAGGGGTGTGTGATGTCTCCATGGTTGTTTAATTTGTTTATGGATGGGGTTGTAAGGGAGGTAAATGCAAGAGTCCTGGAAAGAGGGGCAAGTATGAAGTCTGTTGGGGATGAGAGAGCTTGGGAAGTGAGTCAGTTGTTGTTCGCTGATGATACAGCGCTGGTGGCTGATTCATGTGAGAAACTGCAGAAGCTGGTGACTGAGTTTGGTAAAGTGTGTGGAAGAAGAAAGTTGAGAGTAAATGTGAATAAGAGCAAGGTTATTAGGTACAGTAGGGGTGAGGGTCAAGTCAATTGGGAGGTGAGTTTGAATGGAGAAAAACTGGAGGAAGTGAAGTGTTTTAGATATCTGGGAGTGGATCTGTCAGCGGATGGAACCATGGAAGCGGAAGTGGATCATAGGGTGGGGGAGGGGGCGAAAATTTTGGGAGCCTTGAAAAATGTGTGGAAGTCGAGAACATTATCTCGGAAAGCAAAAATGGGTATGTTTGAGGGAATAGTGGTTCCAACAATGTTGTATGGTTGCGAGGCGTGGGCTATGGATAGAGATGTGCGCAGGAGGATGGATGTGCTGGAAATGAGATGTTTGAGGACAATGTGTGGTGTGAGGTGGTTTGATCGAGTAAGTAACGTAAGGGTAAGAGAGATGTGTGGAAATAAAAAGAGCGTGGTTGAGAGAGCAGAAGAGGGTGTTTTGAAATGGTTTGGGCACATGGAGAGAATGAGTGAGGAGAGATTGACCAAGAGGATATATGTGTCGGAGGTGGAGGGAACGAGGAGAAGAGGGAGACCAAATTGGAGGTGGAAAGATGGAGTGAAAAAGATTTTGTGTGATCGGGGCCTGAACATGCAGGAGGGTGAAAGGAGGGCAAGAAATAGAGTGAATTGGAGTCATGTGGTATACAGGGGTTGACGTGCTGTCAGTGGATTGAAGCAAGGCATGTGAAGCGTCTGGGGTAAACCATGGAAAGCTGTGTAGGTATGTATATTTGCGTGTGTGGACGTGTGTATGTACATGTGTATGGGGGGGGGGGGTTGGGCCATTTCTTTCGTCTGTTTCCTTGCGCTACCTCGCAAACGCGGGAGACAGCGACAAAGTATAAAAAAAAAAAAAAAAAAAAAAAAAAAATATATATATATATATATATATATATATATAAATATATATATATTTTCTTTTTTTTGTGCTTTGTCGCTGTCTCCCGCGTTTGCGAGGTAGCGCAAGGAAACAGACGAAAGAAATGGCCCAACCCACCCCCATACACAATGTACACACACATGCAAATATACATACCTATACATCTCAATGTACACATATATATACACACACAGACACATACATATATACCCATGCACACAATTCACACTGTCTGCCCCTATTCATTCCCATCGCCACCACCCCACACATGGAATACCATCCCCCTCCCCCCTCATGTGTGCAAGGTAGCGCTAGGAAAAGACAACAAAGGCCCCATTCATTCACACTCAGTCTCTAGCTGTCATGCAATAATGTCCGAAACCACAGCTCCCTTTCCACATCCAGGCCCCACACAACTTTCCATGGTTTACCCCAGACGCTTCACATGCCCTGATTCAATCCACTGACAGCACGTCAACCCCAGTATACCACATCGATCCAATTCACTCTATTCCTTGCCTGCCTTTCACCCTCCTGCATGTTCAGGCCCCGATCACTCAAAATCTTTTTCACTCCATCTTTCCACCTCTAATTTGGTCTTCCGCTTCTACTCATTCCCTCTACATCTGACACATATATCCTCTTTGTCAATGTTTCCTCGTTCATTCTCTCCATGTGACCAAACTATTTCAACACACACAATGGGGAGAAAAGTAAGAAAATTACACAAAAAGAATATTATTATTATTATTATTTTGCTTTGTCGCTGTCTCCCACGTTTGCGAGGCAGCACAAGGAAACAGATGAAAGAAATGGCACAACCCACCCCCATACACAATGTACACACACACACGCCCACACACGCAAATATACATACCTATACATCTCAATGTACACATATACATACACACACAGACACATACATATATACCCATGCACACAATTCACACTGCCTGCCCCTATTCATTCCAATCGCCATCTCGCCACACATGGATTACCATCCCCCTCCCCCCTCATGTGCGCGAGGTAGCACTAGGAAAAGACAACAAACGCCCCATTCGTTCACACTCAGTCTCTAGCTGTCACGCAATAATGCCCGAAACCACAGCTTCCTTTCCACATCCAGGCCCCACACAACTTTCCATGGTTTACCCCAGACGCTTCACATGCCCTGATTCAATCCACTGACTGCACGTCAACCCCGGTATACCACATCGATCCAATTCACTCTGTTCCTTGCCCGCCTTTCACCCTCCTGCATGTTCAGGCCCCGATCACTCAAAATCTTTTTCACTCCATCTTTCCACCTCCAATTTGGTCTCCCACTTCTCCTCGTTCCCTCCACCTCCGACACATATATCCTCTTGGTCAATCTTTCCTCACTCATTCTCTCCATGTGCCCAAACCATTTCAAAACACCCTCTTCTGCTCTCTCAACCACGCTCTTTTTATTTCCACACATCTCTCTTACCCTTACATTACTTACTCGATCAAACCACCTCACACCACACATTGTCCTCAAACATCTCATTTCCAGCACATCCACCCTCCTGCGCACAACTCTATCTATAGCCCACGCCTCGCAACCATACAGTATTGTTGGAACCACTATTCCTTCAAACATACCCATTTTTGCTTTCCGAAATAATGTTCTCGACTTCCACACATTCTTCAAGGCTCCCAGGATTTTCGCCCCCTCCCCCACCCTATGATTCACTTCCGCTTCCATGGTTCCATCCGCTGCCAGATCCACTGCCAGATATCTAAAACACTTTACTTCCTCCAGTTTTTCTCCATTCAAACTTACCTCCCAATTGACTTGACAAAAAGAAATGCTCAAAAAATTAAATCAGTACAAAGTTATGGAGACTCTTTTGCTGTAGCTATCCCCTTGAAGGAACTCCCAGGGGGAACAGTCATTATAGATATAGAAAGTTAGATAAAATATAAATGATGAAATATCCAATGAGTATAATGTGAATGACTTCAAAGATACTGAAGTAAATGAGAATGATATAACAGTGATAGACAAACAAAAATACTCAGCGTCATAGCCAAATGGAATTACAGTGATCGTCCTAATAATGAGAGAGACTGACACTAAATCGTTGATGTTTATAATGAAACAAAGCCTAAACAACAGTAGTGCTGCTGAAATACACAAAATGGCATGTTACTAATACACAGGGGATGATTTAAGCTCCTATAAAAAAAGTACAAACCTGCAAGTTTGACTTCAAAGATGTCTTTGAAAGTAACAGAGAAACATATGAAACACAATCAATAAGAACCACATTATTGGAAGTCATTGCAGATTTGTACTAGGCAGGAGTAAACAAATGCATATACTAATTCACAACAAAATCATAAATGAAACACTAATGCAAAGAAAGAGTATGGATATCATCCTTCTTTACTTATCAATGGCATTTGACAAGGTAAACTACATGATTTTCACAGAAAAAAGTAAGACTGAACATAAGAGGTAACTGGGAAAACTGATGAAAGATTTTCCAACAAAGAGAAAATTTTAAGTAAAACCATATGGAACTAAATTGGATGAGGAAGATATCAGTTTTCAAGCCCTAATACTCATCATAATAACACTATGGAGACATCTAATGAAATGTTTACACCCTTCAGAGGACCAACATGAAAGGAAATCTGTGAAGAAGGCAAACTTAAAGACTCAAAGGTATTTCACACTTGAAAAGCTAGAATATGAAGATCACCTCCAAAATATAACATGTCAAATAATGAGCACTTTATTCAATAATAAAAACATTCACCAAAAGATACAGAATACTAGCAATGAAGCTGGTCAATATATAAAATGATCATCAGCACAAGGAGAAACCAAGATGTCAGAAAAAATTCAGAAACATATCACAAGCAGAAATGAGGAAATGAAGCATTTGAATTATCCTATGAGGTCAAAAGAACATCAACTTTACAGCCTAGAGAAATGGAGAAAAGATATACGATAATTTATGCACGGCAACAAAATGAAGGTACCAAAACAAAATAATCTAAAAGAAAAGCACCCACGCAAATAAGAATAATCATGTCAGCAATAACAAACTAGAACATACCAAGAAAAAAATCTAAATCCCAAGTGAAACAAAAAATCTGCATCTGCTTGGGATGAGCACAGATACATTAAAAATAAGGCCTTAATAAATGGCTGAAAACAGCTTAAGATAAGACCATGAGTGGCAGTAATACAATGTGCATGACAACAGAGAAAAACAGCATTGTTAATCAAGAAAGATGTGCAGTGAGCACTACATGCTAGCCTTACCTAGTGGCAAAATCTCATCATAGGTACTTGTCCGTAGGTAGACAAGTACTTTAAAGAAGTATATCAACATGCAATGCAGTTATATATCAAGTATTACATTAATATATACAATGTACCTACAACCCAACCCATCATATTATTTCTTTCATAACTGAATGCCTAAATCAAAATCAGATATCCTGTAGTTGGACCACATGCTTGTCTCTGAACTTAAAGCTGCAATATCTTCTCCAGTATATCAAAAAGGATATGCAGACACCCACATAAAGAACATAGGTAACACATATAAACAGTATTCAGTAGATTAAACTGAGGTTTACTATTCAAAAATAAACAAAAGCAATAATAATAATAATTTTTTCATACATATTCGCCATTTCTCGCATCAGCGAGGTAGCATTCCAGAACAGATGACTGAGCCTTAAGAGGGAAATCTCATATGGGCCTCTTCTCTGTTTCTTCTTTTGGAAAAGTAAAACTGGACGAGAGGAGTTAAAGCCCCCCGATCCTGCCCCCATCCCAAGGGATAGTAAAAATAATAATCATATTTTTTTATACATATTCGCCATTTCCCGCACTTGCGAGGTAGCGTTAAAAACAGAGGACTGAGCCTGGGGGAATATCCTCACTTGGCCCCCCCATCTCTCGTCCTTTTTTTTTGTAAAAGTAAAAACCGAGAGGGGATGATTTCCAGCCCCCCCAACTCCCTCCCCTTTTAGTCGCCTTCTACGACAAGCAGGGAATATGTGGAAAGGCATTCTTTCTCCCCTATCCCCAGGGTTAATAATAATAACAATTATTCATTTATCTATACTTTGTCACTGTCTCCCGCGTTAGAGAGGCAGTGCAAGGAAACATACGAAAGAATGGCCCAACCCACCCACATACACTCGTATATAAATAAATGCCCACACACACATATACATACCTATACATTTCAATGTATACATACACAAACATATACATATATACACATGTACATATTCATACAAGCTGCCTTCATCCATTCACGCCGCCACCCTGCCATACATGAAATGGCACCCCTCCCCCCGCGTGCGCACAAGGTAGCGCTACGAAAAGACAACAAAGGACACTTTCGTTCACACTCAGTCTCTAGCTGTCATGATAATAATAATAATAATAATTTTCTTTTATTTTGCTTTGTCGCTGTCTCCCGCATTTGCGAGGTAGCACAAGGAAACAGACAAAAGAAATGGCCCAACCCACCCCCATACACATGTATATACATACACGTCCACACACGCAAATATACATACCTATACATCTCAATGTACACATATATATACACACACAGACATATACATATATACACATGTACATAATTCACACTGTCTGCCTTTATTTATTCCCATCGCCACCTTGCCACACATGGAATAACATTCCCCTCCCCCCTCACGTGTGCGAGGTAGCGCTAGGAAAAGACAACAAACGCCCCATTCGTTCACACTCAGTCTCTAGCTGTCATGTAATAATGCCCGAAACCACAGCAGCCTTTCCACATCCAGGCCCCACACAACTTTCCATGGCTTACCCCAGACGCTTCACATGCCCTGATTCAATCCATTGACAGCACGTCGACCCGGTATACCATACTGATCCAATTCACTCTATTCCTTGCCCGCCTTTCACCCTCCTACATGTTCAGGCCCCGATCACTCAAAATCTTTTTCACTCCATCTTTCCACCTCCAATTTGGTCTCCCACCTCCAATTTGGTCTCCCACTTCTCCTTGTTCCCTTCACCTCCAACACATATATCCTCTTGGTCAATCTTTCCTCACTCATTCTCTCCATGTGCCCAAACCATTTCAAAACACCCTCTTCAGCTCTCTCAACCACGCTCTTTTTATTTCCACACATCTCTCTTACCCTTACATTACTTACTCTATTAAACCACCTCACACCACATATTGTCCTCAAACTCTCATTTCCAGCACATCCACCCTCCTGCGCACAACTCTATCTATAGCCCATGCCTTGCAACCATACAACATTGTTGGAACCACTATTCCTTCAAACATACCCATTTTTGCTCTCCGAGATAATGTTCTCGACTTCCAAACATTCTTCAACGCTCCCAGAATTTTCGCCCCCTCCCCCACCCTATGATTCACTTCCACTTCCATGGTTCCATCCGCTGCCAGATCCACTCCCAGATATCTAAAACACTTTACTTCCTCCAATTTTTCTCCATTCAAACTTACCTCCCAATTGACTTGACCCTCAACCCTACTGTACCTAATAACCTTGCTCTTATTCACATTTACTCTTAACTTTCTTCTTTAACACACTTTACCAAACTCAGTCACCAGCTTCTGCAGTTTTGCTTTGTCATTGTCTCCCGCGTTAGCGAGGTAGCGCAAGGAAACAGACGAAAGAATGGCCCAACCCACCCACATACACATGTATATACATACACATCCACACACGCAATATATACATACCTGTACATCTCAACGTATACATATATATACACACACAGACATATACATATATACACATGTACACAATTCATACTGTCTGCCTTCATTCATTCCTATCGCCACCTCACCACACATGAAATAACATCCCCCTCCCCCTCACTAATGCAGGAAATGACAATCACATATAATAAATAAATAAATGGATAAATAATAATTATAACTGACCCCAACATACGTACCAGTACCACCAAGAAAAGAAATGAAAGTTGTTCAAGGTGAATCAAGAATAAAAAATGTAAGAATTAAAGTTCTCACTTTAACGCATCAAATACCAGCAAGCATATTTGGACTGCTGGATTATAAGCCTCTTGATCAGGTACCATGAATAATGTTGTGGCTAACAAACTCTAAGCCCATTCTTGCAACAATATTTCGGGATCTATACTGAATGATATAATACATAACTAAAAGATGTTGTGTTTGGTTAATTTCGACAATCTTGTTAGAAAACCTAGCTCATTTTCATCAGGTTTGTTTTAAGATGCCAATAAATGTAAATGGCTTTGACAATCTAAAGTATACTTAGGAAACCCTTAAATGGATCAGTAAACAGGACCAGTTCAGCTGGGCATAACTCCATGGTAAACATCTTGTGAAGAGTGCTTTTAAAAAATTTTCTAACTCAACTTTGGTAAAACCTAACTAGATGAAGAACATAAGACACTCATACTTACAATTGTCAAATGAATTTTTTCATAATGTCTCCAAAGAAAGGTATCCCCAGTAAACCCACAGCACAAATTGTAACAATTCAACATGAAGGTGACCACAGGTCAAATAATGTAGTGATGCTGTGCGTGTGTGTCTTTGTGGGGCTAGCACAGGACAGCTAAGGAATGAAGTCTTCAGTGCCTTCAGTATAAAATCACACCTTGGGCAAAAGGGTCTTGTGACATACATCATCTATGTTTGCAACAATGGAAAGATGTAACTCGTACATGAATTCCACTTCCTCCAGGTCCTTCCCATTCAATTTCACATATGTTTCTTAAAGTACCTCTCACACATTCTTCAAAGCAAATTCCTGACCTACACTTCCTCTCTATTCATAGATTCAATGCATGACACCACATCCTATCAATCACAACTCTTCCATACATTCCATATAAGAAAACTCAAGCAGAGTAAATCTCTGGAGCAAGGAAAATTAATAAATTTTGTTCCTCTTCGTACTTATATGGGGGCATAGTACATGCATTCCACCAGTCCTCAATGCCTCAAACCATGTACATACATCAAACAGCCTGCTAAAAGATAAAAAAAGACAAACCAATCCCAATTTTCATCTTGCAAAAGGCTTCCTCCAACATCCCTCTTTTTATCATCCCATTCATCACAACTCTCACTTTGCAACCCCTCTTGACCCACACACATGACATCCACCTCTGCATTATCTAATACATTCAATGATCCTTAGTCTCTTACCAATTCATCACCCACTCTTCTCTATCACACCCATTTTTCCTGCTGTTCTTCTCACACTATTCAACTTCTTAGCATTTTCTTTTTCTCTCTGAAGTTCATGAATAATCTCTCCTCATCTCTCAACTGCTCTCTTTTCCAGCTCTCATACCTTTCTCTTGACTCCTTCAACTTTCTCTCATAATCCTCCCAACCATTCACACTTCTGAAAAACACATGCTTTTTCAGTTTCACTAGCAAACTGACTTCCCCTTAATGCCACTCAAGCATTCACAAACACCCTAATATCAGTCTATTGAGCCTAAGGAAATTTTGATTCATATTTTCACATAAAACTATGGGGATACTAGTTTTGTATTTGTGTTTTGGATGATCAAAATTCACACCTCTTTCAAATAATTTCTAGCAGATCTTTGCAGCAGTGTTAACTTGCATACTAAATATGAGCATTATCAACTCTAAGAAACCTGAAGCTCACAAACACAACATGAACTTCAAACATAACAGTTACAACTGTTTTTCAGGTTCCAACAGTTTCAAAGCAAGCCCATATTCTCTGGACTTGCATGTTTTTCATACTTATTTGCCATTTCCTGCAGCAAAGTAGCTCCATAAACAGAAAAAGATGGCTTCATTTGCTTACACCACCCTAAATATGATAAATAATACACAGAAACCAGAGTCCTTAGCTTTTCAATTGTGCTAACTTCAGAGATTCAGTCTTATGCAGATCCACAGGAACCCTAAGGATGAGGCCAATTTCAGGTGCACCTAACCAAGTTCCTTCCTAAACTTTAACATTGTAAGTGGTGCAGGGCTATTCTATACACCTATATCACTGAGGCCTATTCCCACCGGGAACTACCCTCAAGAGGACAGCCATGGCAAAAGAGCCTCCACTTAACCCTGTCATTACATGCTTCCCTTGCATACCCAATTCCATGCGTTCTCCTACCATTTCTCTCCCTCCAGTACTCTTCCACTCGTATTTCCCCATGTTAAAGGTGGTCTTCCTCTCACACCCATCCCTTTAATTGTACTAAATTTGCCTAAATGTATAAAGAGCAAACATCATAAATAAATCAGTAAGCATGGAAACTATTCTAAAGCATGCACATACAAAATGAAAGCAACCACAGAATCCCTTACAAAGCAGTCTCAGTTACATAACCAAACCTCAGTATGCTTTAATTCAATCTTCCTTAGAACAATTTTGATTTCCTCAATCAGATAATTGTGAAAATACACAAGATTATAAGACTGCAAGCTAAGATCTTTCCTGCTTGTGACAACCATGGATATGCACCAGTGCTTAAATGAAAGATGCAGTATGACTGTTCACAATATTACTGCTTAGCAGTTTATAATAGCAATTGTCTGAACAGAATTTCATGCCCCTTTCCAGCCTATTAGATTGGTGTTGGGGACTCTAGGTCTGTAAAATCAAATCCCCCAAGAGGTACAATACTGTACACACTTGATCCACTACCATGTCAGTGGAAATGGAGACAATGCACTGATGAATTGATAGTCTAGAGAAAATTTTTACTATCACTATATAATTCTAGTCTAAAGAAATTTTCTATCACCACATAATTCTAAGTGCAACTAGCACAACACAGTGCTTGAACTGATACTACAGCTGATGGTATCCAACACTCATCGGACACTTTAAATCTTTGCAGTGTCCAACCATTTCCAAGAAAACAGATAATCACTTCACAATGGTCATGGGATATTCTGAAAAGTGACTGATACCCTGCTTCAGCCTTTTCCTTGATGAATCTGGTACTTCCCCATTTACTCTTAAAATCTTATTGTATAATGAAAAAACCTGCTCACAAGATCTTTTATTTCACCATAATTCAGTTAATCTATCCCTCAGCTAAATGAAAATTTTCTTTATATATACCCCTCCTCCGAACAAAGAAAGGTCTGGCTAGAAACCTCTTGTTAAACTTAGCAAAGGTTACAGTACTTATCATACTTCGAAACGAACTCTTGTGAGTTGAACTGATCCTACAGCTGATGGTATCCAACACTCATTGGACACTTTAAATCTTTGCAGTGTCCAACCATTTCCAAGAAAACAGATAATCACTTCACAATGGTCATGGGATATTATGAAAAGTGACTGATACCCTGCTTCAGCCTTTTCCTTGATGAATCTGGTACTTCCCCATTTACTCTTAAAATCTTATCGTATAATGAAAAAACCTGCTCACAAGATCTTTTATTTCACCATAATTCAGTTAATCTTTCCCTCGGCTACATGAAAATTTTCTTTATATAAACCCCTCCTCCGAACAAAGAGAGGTCTGGCTAGAAACCCCTTGTTAAACTTAGCAAAGGTTACAGTACTTATCATACTTCAAAACGAACTCTTGTGAATTTGTTATTTTCTTTTCAGGGTAACTATAAGTGCCACAAAAAGACTTTAAGGGATGACAACAGTACAACAATTTCTGAAGAATTTAAAGTAAAATGGGACGTACTGTACTAGAGATATCACAAATACATCTAATATGTACACCATACTTTCAAAATGTATTCACTGCAAGTTTTCTTTGGTTACATTTCATGTTTTCCTGTAATGCTTGATGTTTTATACATTCTTGATGTATGCTAATAACAAAAATCCATACAACTTTAGGGAGACACATTAGATAAAAGTAGCCAGTAGGAACATTAGGTAGAAGCCTCTGGAAACTGCACTAGAGTTGCCCTCTGCCAATGGCTTAAGGATGATGTACTAGAGACGAAGAGCAGCAGTGGAGTTCAGTTATGAAGACTCTTGCCGTGAGCACCCCCTTGAGGGAGTGGATGTCAGCAGTACAGACAGATGAATAGAACAGTCTCTTACAGAAGTTTTTACTTTTACTTTTAAGGAACTCTGCAAAGTCCCTTCCTCCCTCTTTTCTTGTACTGCTTATTACATTATACATTCTTACAAATATGTGAATAAAAAAAAAGTGACAGTCTTTTACATATTTTTTTTTTTATACTTTGTCGCTGTCTCCCGCGTTTGCGAGGTAGCGCAAGGAAACAGACGAAAGAAATGGCCCAACCCCCCTCCATACACATGTACATACACACGTCCACACACGCAAATATACATACCTACACAGCTTTCCTTGGTTTACCCCGGACGCTTCACATGCCTTGATTCAATCCACTGACAGCACGTCAACCCCTGTATACCACATCGCTCCAATTCACTCTATTCCTTGCCCTCCTTTCACCCTCCTGCATGTTCAGGCCCCGATCACACAAAATCCTTTCACTCCATCTTTCCACCTCCAATTTGGTCTCCCTCTTCTCCTCGTTCCCTCCACCTCCGACACATATATCCTCTTGGTCAATCTTTCCTCACTCATTCTCTCCATGTGCCCAAACCATTTCAAAACACCCTCTTCTGCTCTCTCAACCACGCTCTTTTTATTTCCACACATCTCTCTTACCCTTACGTTACTTACTCGATCAAACCACCTCACACCACACATTGTCCTCAAACATCTCATTTCCAGCACATCCATCCTCCTGCGCACAACTCTATCCATAGCCCACGCCTCGCAACCATACAACATTGTTGGAACTACTATTCCTTCAAACATATATATATTCCTATATATATATATTTTTTCCTAAGGTCTGGCCAGAACCCCCCCTGTTCAAATTAGCTGAAACAGCACTAGTCTGGATAAAGTTTAATGTCATGCTTCATCTAATTCCTTATCTAAACATTTCATGCTACTAGGTCATATTTCAAAGAACAGTCTCCTGATTATGTAGTCCTGGTTTTCAATAAAAACTGGTAATATGAGTAATATACACTATCAACAGATGGTGCACAGAGACTTCAGTATCATTTGTCTCAACAGAATTCTTGAAAACAAGTATTCAACTTATACTGGCCATTATTTCTATCTAAAGTGGATACAAACATCTATTCCTGTTCATACCAAAACCTTTCCAAAGTAAAAAATCATGAAGGTGGGCACTCGTCATTGAAGAAAACACTCGTGGGAAAATCATAGCTCTGGCTTTATCATTTATCCCACTGATGGCTGCTTTCTTCAGCCACACAAACAGCAGAACCTTGACTTTCTAATGTATATTCTCATCTTCAATAATGTCCCCCAAATCCTACTGTTGTTTTTCCTTTTTTCATGAATTCTACAGATTTCCCTCCTACTTATGTTTTATTACAGGCTTTCCTTACCCCTTCTTACCCCCAAGCATCACTGTTGTGGCAGCTTATTCCTAAAATACTTTCCCTTCTCTAATGCAAGCAAATACCATCACCTTCACTAGTGACAACAAAAACAACACGAAGAACCCTTCAACAAGTTATCTAGGCACTGCTGGTGATCTCTTCAACACAGAAAAATATCAATGGGCAATCATACTTGTACTCCCTAAATTTGCTGTGACTGCAGAGCATATGCAATATACGTACGCAATAGGTATAAAAACCAAATACCTTCAAATCTGTATAGACAAATATTTTTGTCATCTCTAAAGTTATACATGGAGAGCATACATACATGGTCTGGACATGTATCCACTCTTTATGATTCTAATTACATCAAATCTCAGTCAAGTCTTTCTATTTCAATGGGATAAAACGAGCTCGTGTTAAAGTTAAAAGGAAATATCATTAGCAAGAACATAAATACTCCTAAAAATCATATTCATATTTCCCAAAAGACCTACACTGCTGCTCTGCTCTTCTTAGCTTTGGCAGAAAACTTTGATTTCAATAAGTAAACTTCAGTTACTTAGTCTAGTGAATCATAATAGTCATCCCCTAATTCTACTGTGGAATTCATGAAAAGGCAATGATAAGTGTTGCAAGTCCACAAGTCTATCTTGTATATGAAGTTCCCCCAACTGTCTTCTTTTAAGAGACAAGTTAATCCTAAAGAGGTGAAGTCTTTTCATTGGTGGCTCCAGTCACAGACAAGAGTCCACGCAAAGGTCAGCCCCTTATTGAAATATAAAGGTCACTGAAAGGGAAAAAGCAAGAGACAAGGCAAAGTATTTACAAATTTTGAGGGAAGTGAAAAACTTGTCTTTTAAAAAGCGAAAAACTTGTCTTTTAAAAAGTGGTTCTTTACTTTATGAATCATGAAGCATAAGTTACTTATAACTAATCATTTTATTACTAACAAAATTTCCTTCACACATGATACACTACTTATCAGTTTCAGTAAACACTAATTCTTGTTCATTACTAAGGTCAAGTATATATCTTAAGCTTCTGTGTGACATTCATGGACTTAAAGAAAGCATATGACATAGCTAATCAAGAAGCCTTATGGAAGATGTTGCAAATATATGAAGTAAATAGAAAGTTACTTATGGTAATGAAGCATTTATATCAGGAGAGCACAGCATGTGTGGTGGGTCTGCATCCAGTTTGTGTCTCTTTTTTTTTGCATTTTTCGAAGATGAAAGCAAGGATCTTTGGACCTGGGGCAGGTCTATGGTAAGCTTGGGGTCAGGGAACATGGGAAGTGAATCAGTTGCTGCTTGGAGATAGCACAATCATGGTGGCACAGCAAGGGCCAGTGTGTGAAAATGTTCAGTGTATCAATGAAATGAAGTTGGCTTTGAGCTAATGGGCTGAACATTTGGGAAAGTAAAAGCTGAGCATGGGATGGAAAGAAATTGATCAATATACTATATGGCAGGCAACATACTGATGATGGACTTAACAAGGGCACACTAAGCTGCCACAGTAATTCAAAGAAGTCTGTGGAACTTGGCTGTAAATGGCAGGCTCTGGTTTCAGTACATTACACATGAAAGCAAAATACTGGAAGTGTGCATATGAGGTTGTTGTTTATCTGTTCTTATAGCAATCACACTAAGGTAGAAAAAATTAGCTATAAAAAAATCTGAGGAGGCACACTGTTTTAAATCATGCAGACATTGGCTAACTGTTCTTCCTTAACATTCTCCTTGCTTAAGTACTAAAGCGGAATTCCATTCTGCATTCTCATTCCTGAAACTAAACACTCTTGATACTGTTTAATCCAGCTGGTGGAGGATTTCAGTTACAAGAAGTCCATATGAATGGGGTTTCTTTAAAGGAACGTGTTTACTAATAATATTTATCAAATAAGTCAAACTTACTAACAATGATTTGCAAATAAGTCAAAGTTCAAGAAAATAACTTTTCTGGATGATAAAATGCTGCATCAGTAGTGGGCAGGTACTCTTCTATGAACTTCTTTTCTTTTTCTTAAAAAGAAAGTTTCTGCATGAAAAACAAAATAAATTTGGAAATTCATTACTTTCTCTGTACCAATTTATCAGTATAGATTTAACTACTTTTTCTATAGGAGGAAACCGCATTTACCGAAATTCTTATTAACATCAGTTTGCTAGGAAATTCTTAATATCTAATATTTTCTTTTTATCAAGACCAGCAGCACCCACGTCAAGAAAGTTCTTACATACGTCCATGTTTTATTTCAAAATTCTTTTGGGACAACCATTAAAACTGAATCAGGGCTCATTTTAGAAATCCAACATCTTAAAACTTACCATGTTTTCATTAATCACCTCTCTTAATCGTTTAAAATATTATTTTTCATTCATATTTGTTTGCAAGTTCTTGCATAGCAAGGTAATGAGTCGAAGAATGATAAAATAATAAAAATTTTGTTCTCAAACATGTTCAACTATTCTATCATTTATATCAACCTAACTGCCTTGGCCTGGTAGAATCAGGAACAAAAGAGCAGCAGTCTCCTTTGCACATATCCACTCTAACGTTCTTTCATCCACATCTACTCTAAACTTCATCCTTTCACAAACTCTTCCAAACTCTGTCATGTGCATCTGGGGTTTCTCTGCACCAGAACTACATAATCTGCAAACAAAAGCTAATTTACCTTAAATGCTCCAACCCCACCCCAGAGTATCATAGTCTTCTCCCTTACTCTAAAACCCCTTCATTCATCACCCTCTTCACAACATCCAGTGTTAGCAATATCATTATCATATTCTACCTTTTTCTTCTTTCTTTCATTCTTGTTCACAGGTTTCACAATAGTGAGGTAGCACCAGGAATACACAAAGAAAAAGCCACATTTGCTTACATCTAATCTCTAGCCACCCTGAGTGATGCACTGAAACAACAGCACCACCCTAACCACAACAAGGCCCCAGAGACCTTCCCATGTTTTCAACACCAGCTCCTTCCTATGTCTTAGTTCAGCCTCTTGACAGAATATCACCCCATGTACACCACACCACTCCAGTGTTTTGCCACACTTCATGTTAAGCAAGGCTTTTGCTACCTTCTCTCTATCATCAAAACAATCTCCATGACTCTCACCTAACATATCATCTCACCCTAAATATAACACATCCATCCTAAACACCCCACATCCACCACCCTATGATCTAACATATTCAGCAGTCATTCAAAATACTTAAGCTAGCTCTTTTTTCACCTCTTCCTTCCTGTCACCACTTCCACATCTCTCCTGATTGTCACTCTCATTTGTTTTCTTGGTTCACTCACACTATTTGCCTTTTTCCACATTTTCTCATCCTCCCAAAAGTTTGTGAATACTCCCACTCCCTTTTTCTCTCAATTGCCCTCCTTTTCAGCTCCTGTATCTTTTACTGACCTCCTGACACTTTCTCTTGACACCAAATCATATGCACTCCTTCATGGCAGATACTGTCCATACATCTCTCTTTTCTCTTTCAGTTCAACTCACTTGTCCCACTACTTACTATAATTCCTCACATAACCATGTCCCACCTCATGCATACCACACCCTTCATCTACACATGTAAGCACTGCTTTGCTAAAACCTTCCAATCCTCTCTCACTCCCATTCTTTCCTATATTCTCCACCACTCTCTGCTTAATCTCACTATCTATGCACAGAAGCTTCTTTGGCAATCTCTCTTGATATCTATGCACAGAGGCTTCTTTGGAAGCACATCATTTTCACCGCTTCTTTTCCTAAAACCACTATAAACTTCCACACTCACCTCAAGAAAGAAATGATTAGACAACTCATTTGCTGGCCATTTAAGCAATCACATCTAACAACTTTTATAAAAGCCAATCAATTAAGACATAATCCAACAATGCACAATGACCACCAGTCCCACTCACCCAGGTATGCACCTGTTTTTATAACAAGTACTCCCAGTCATTATTCCCCTTTCAGCATACAACTTGAAAAGCTCTTAATTAAATCTAAACCTTGAACCCCACTGCCCCATATCATAGACTCAATTTCCTTAAACCCATTTTTGCACCAATATTAAATTCCTCACATCAAAACTGCCAAAACAATCACTCAGCTTGTCTCGAAAAGAACTATTTTCATCAACGATCTTATTACCAAGCACGTGGGTACTAACACTCACCCATGTAATTAATATCTCCACGAACTTGTCTCGTCTGAATTCAAAAACAAGTCTCAGTCGATATCACTTAAAAAGGAGTACAACACTAAAATCAAAAATGTAAAATATCTCATCTTGTCACAGATAATATAAAGAATGAAAATGACTTTAAATTTGAAGTCTGGAGAAACACTGCAAGGATGATCTGAGCTCAAAATATAAGAATGGATGAGGACACATTAATATTTCTGAAAACAGACCCATACAAAAAATTGCATTTCTGACTGTCTACTAGGCCAAAATTTTATGGCTACAAGCCCTGTGCTTATGCTGACAATTCACCCTACAGTAAAATAAAATGTTTATATGCTCAACAAAACAACAAATACAATTCTGACTGCTAGAAAATTCGTATGTATGAATGCTTCATAAGGAAAGTTGCATATACTCTAGGGCCTATGTTATTCCTATGATTAGCTGCACTTAGTGTAGTATATCTGATAAGATCACTTTACAGTTCATATACAGCTTTATTTAATATATTCTACCCTTAATTTGTTCCTGAATCTTCTGGTCATAAGTGACAAAAGAAAATCATAATATCATGGCCCATAAAGTATGGCTGACAGCCATAACAGCAAAACTAATCATCAGAGCACATAATGAGCACATCATGTGCAAATAAATTGAGAAAACCTTATATTATCTAATAAGCTCAAACATGCTTATAAAGCATTTTGTGATGACAAATCAAATCCAGACCCAATAAACCATTAATGTTTTCAGGCATGTAGTCAGAAAAACAATCTTTTCAAAAGGCCTATAAGGACAATAATCATTAAAGTATACCCATGCATGTATAAAACACCTTAGTCTAAACCAGTTTTCATGTTATCAACATCTGTTAAAACTACAAAGCATTAACACATCAAATAACAAAATAATAAATAACATCATATTTACAAGCATAAACTAACATGCTACTACTCTACATAAACAATAACCAATTAAACTACTGGTAAATTAATATCTACTCAATGCTTAATCACTGAGCTTATGTCTTATTTATGCAAACATTACCCATACATTTACTCAAAATTCTAAAACAATTTACCACTCCCAATATTCAAAAGAGATGGTGCATGCTGAATCCTTCCATAAATTAAAAACTAGGCCTGCCCAAGTAGCCAAGCTTACCCTCTTCCTGGAACTGGACATCATAGTTCTTGTCTTTAGGTCCTTGCAGTGAAAACAGCCAGCCAGCTCCTTAATGGACCTGTAACATACAGTCCTGTTATACACACATTGAGCATTTACATTATGAAAGTATATCTACAGTGTTGGCATTAACCATCATATGCTATCTTTACCAATAAGAAGGATGTTCCAAAAAACTTTTACTGCCTGCAGTGCAGTACAGTGAAACTGCAGAAGTTAGAGAATGAGCTTGAAAGAGTGTGTGAGAGTAAATAAAAGTAAGGTTTATTAGATTTAGCAGCATGGAGGGACAGGTTATTTGGGGTGCGAGCTTAAATGGAGAACAACTAGAGGAAGTAAAGTGTACTAGATACCTGGAAGTGGACATGGCAGCAAATGGAACCACAGAAGCGGAAGTGACTCATAGGGTGGGTGAGGGCGTGAACTTTCTGGGAGCAGTGAAGAATAAGTGGAAAAAGAAAATATTACCTGCGAGGGAAAAAATCGGCATGTTTGAAGGCACAGTGGTCCCAACATTATCACATGGATGCAAGGCATGGACTATAGATAAGACTGTGCAGAGGAGGGTGGAAGCATTCAACGTGAAATGTTTGAGGACAATATGTGGTGTGAGGTGGTTTGATTGTGTAAACAATGAAAGGGTAACAGAGAAGTGAAGTAATAAAAAAAAGGTGTGGTTGAGAGCTGAAGAGGGTATGCTGAAATGGTTTGGACATACAGAGAGAGTGAGTGAGGAAAGGTTGGAAAGGCTGACAAAAAAGGATATGTGAGTTAGAAGTGGAGAGAACAGGGAGAACAGAAAGACCAATGTGAAGATGGAAAGATAAAGTGAAAAAGATTTTCAGTGATCAGGGCCTGTACATGAAAGAGGATGAAAGGCATGCATGGGATAGAGTGAAATGGAACGATATGGTATACAGGGGTTGAGATGCTGTCAGTGGACTGAATCAGGGAAAGTTAAGCATCCAGGGTAAACCATGAAAAGGTCCATAGGGCCTAGTTATGGATAGGGACCTGTAGTTTTGGTGCACTACATATGCCACCTAGAGAATGGGTGTGAGCAGAGATCACCTTTCTTTATCTGCTTGCGGCACTACCTTGCTAATGCAGGAAATGGCAATCAAGTATGAAAGAAAAGATTTTGTATATAATACATAATGCTTGTATATAATACATAATGCTTATCATCAGCAATATCTTATGAAAGGATTTTGCTCCATGATAAAGAAACATAAGTCAATACTGTACAGCAATAAATAGTAAAACATCAATGGCCAACATTTACCACATATGAATGTATGAAACATCTCACATGGGTTTTAAAATGCAGTGAACAGAGCCTCTAGAAACACTGAGTTAGAGTTGCCCTGTGTCAATGGCCTGTAAGGTTGAGGCCCTAAAGGATATGAAACAACAGTGGAGTTCACCTGTTATGGAGACTTTTGCTGCGACTACCCCCTTGAGGGAGTTCTGGAGGAGATGGGCATCAGAGATAGATAGATAGATAAACACTGAACAGAGAAAATTTCATGGCCACAATGAAAAGGTTATGGTGTGACAAATAAAAATGGACAGTGGACAGAGATAATAATGGACAAACTGAGAGTGAACGAATGTGGCCTTTTTTGTCTGCTTTCTTGGCACTACCTCGCTGAAGCAGGGGGTATCGATGCTGTTTCCTGTGGGGTGGGGTGGCACCAGGAATGGATGAAGAATAGCATGTACGACTATGTACACATGTATAATGTATATGTCTGTGTATATATATGTTGAGAGAGTAGAAGAGGGTGTGTTGAAATGGTCTGGACATGTGGAAAGAATGACAAAGAGGATATATATATATATATATAAGAGGTGGAGGGAACAAGAAGTGGGAGACCAAATTGTAGGTGGAAGGATGAGTGAAAAAGATTTTGAGTGATCAGAGCCTAAACATACAGGAGGGTGAGGCGTTCCTTGCCGTGCAAGAAACAGAGTGAATTGGAACGATGTGGATACCTATGTTGACTTGCTGTCAATGGACTGAACCAGGGCATGTGAAAAGTCTGGGGTTAACCATGGAAAAGTCTGTGGGGCTTGGATGTGGATAGTGCTGTGGTTTCAGTGCATTACACATGACAGCTAGAGACCGAGTGTGAACAAATGTGGCCTTTTTTGTCTGTTTTCCTAGTGTAACCTCGCTGAAGCAGAGGGTAGTGATGCTGTTTCCTGTAGGGCGGGGTGACACCACGGATGGATTTAGGCTAGCAAGTATGAATATGTACACATGTATATGTATATGTCTGTGAATGTGTGTGTTTATGTGTATATGTTGATATGTATATGTATGTATGTGTGTGTATAGGGGCATCTGTGTATATATGTGTATATGAGTGGATGGGCCATTCTTTGTCTGTTTCCTGGATTCTCTCGCCTGATAAAGGTAGCATTAAAACCAAACAAACAGCAGCATCATTTGCACATATCCACTCTAAAGCTGTCCAGTAAAATGTATTGAAACGTCATATCTTGTACAAAAAAAATATAACATCAATCCATACAGGCACAAAAAAATCATCAATAATATTAAGACTTACCTTACAAAGTACTTTAAAAGCACTTGACACCAGATATTTTCATTTTTCCTCTAAAGACATTCCAGCCTAGTCTGGGCATAGCCCAAACATACTTATTTCACCTTGAAACATTGGGTCTGCACGATCAGATTCCTCCTGTAAATAAGTCAATCTTTAACACCTTGTTCAAAATTTTTAAAAATATTTTTTTTTTGATGCATCAATATTCAATCAAAAAGACTAAATCTAATTAAAGATTTTAAGCCTGCCATTGTTTATCATGGGAACACTTAAATTTTGGTTAAAATATATAAAACAAACTGGCACTCTCCTTCTCTCTAACACCACAGAATTAACAAACTATCACACACAAAATCATAACCAAAGTTAATACCACTGAACACTTACAAAAACTGAACCTGGACATATGAATAACCCAGGGAAAACCACAAAAAGGTTTGAAGGGCCTAGTTGTACATATGGCCTGTGGTTTCGGTGTATTACACATGACAGCTAGAGAATGGGCTCGGGTGAATGAGGCCTTTTCTTTGTTCCAGGCACTACATTGCAAACACAGGAAATGGTGAACAAGTATGGAAAAAACTACATACACAAATATGTCTTATTTCCACAGACTGCTTGTGTTACATGCAGTCCTGCATAGTTTTCAAGAGAGCATCCAGCACATCCACCATAATCTATAATATCTCACGTAGAGCACACACCCACACAACACTATCGAGACTACTACACCATCAAACATGCCCATCTATACCCTCACAAATAGTGTCCTAACTTTCCGCAGACTCTTCAAAGAACCCAGCCCTTTGGCTCCACACTCACCCTACGGCTTACTTCAGCTTCCATTGTTCCATGTACTGCTATGTCTACTTTGAGGTACCTAAAACATCCCACTGCCTCCAGGTTCTCCCCATTCACCCACTCTCATCCCCCAACCCTCACCCAAAAGACCACAGACCTGCCCTTCTCTCTATAACCCTCGCATTCACCTCCCTCACCACCTCATACCTAAATACATTAGACAGCCTTTCTGACATTACACAAACCTGCTACAGACCCAATACTCACCCTCCAATCTTCCTTATCATACACACATCTTATAATCTTGACAAAAACCTTTACTGCCTCTGACAGTTTTCCTCCATCACATATTTGTAATATCTTCTACAGAGCATCTCTACAAACCCTGTTATGCTTTATCTAAATCCATAAAAGCAACATGAAGTATTTCTCAGAGGCATTCGTCAAAGCAAATGCCTGAGCAACACACACTCTACAACTCCTGAGGCCACATTGCTCCACCCTTCCGTGCATGCCACCGCTCTGAAACACACTCTTCCATACAACTCACCATGTACACTCAACAAACTTATATAGTATCTACAATTTGAACATTCACTTTTTGCCCCCTTGCCTTTAAACAATGTAACTACACAGGCATTCTGACAATCTTCAGGCACTTCACCATGAGCCATACAAAAGCATATATCAAAAATACCAATAAGCCAATCAAAAATGCAGTCAACTTCATCTTATGCAAGGCGTCCAATACCTCTTCTCTTTTAACTAAACCAACTACTGTGACCCCCCTCACTTCGCATACCTCCTAAGCCCAAACACCACACATCTGCCACTCTATCATCAGGCACATTAAATGATCCTTCAAAGTACTTGCTCCAACCCCTCTTCACCTCATCTCTACCTGTTACCACAAACCCATATCCCCCCTTCACCGGTTCCCATTTGTTTTCTTGTCTTCCTCACACAATTAACCTCCTTAAAAAACATTTCTTGTGCTCTCCAAGGTCTGCAGATGCTCATTCATCTCAGCTCTCATTTACCCTCTTTATGACCCCAGGGCACCTTCCTCTTAGCCATATCTATTAAGATAACAAAGTCATACTGCTAATATATATAGTAAAATCAAACATATCTACATGGCAAAATCATACACAAATACAGTAAAATCATAAACACTTACATGGTAACATAATACCTATATAGTACATGTTAAAATCGGTAAAATACTACATAATAACGAGCAGAATAACCAATTGCTATTCGGCCAGGTCAACCAAAAAACCCAATTGAAAAACCTATGGTTATCTGGCTGGGAATTTGGAGTGAAATAACCTCTGCGAAAACAATCACACAACTAATGTAGATCTATCACTTGGGTCTTATCTATATCTTCTACCAAAATAGTACTCCACAGCAATCACATAAGTAAAATTCTCAACAAAAAGTTAAACTTTTTTTAATAAATCTCTAAAAAGATACAGTATATAATTACCCTTTGTACTGTAAGGGGAAGAAGTTCTATACTCATGGAGCCACATCTCTCAAATATTCTATATCAACAACTTCTTAAATCTATGTAATCAGCCTGCATTACCCATATCTTTTAGTCAATTCATTCCAATCTTCCACCCCTCTTACATCATAAAAGTACTTAACGTTTTGCTTATTTCATGCTATGTCCTCTGGATGCCTTATCCCTACATCTTTAGGAGAAATGTTCAGTATCTACACCAATCTAGTTTAATAATTTAAAGGCTGTGATCAGTCACCCCCCCACTCTTTTCTCTTAATGTGGGCAAATTCAAATTCACAAGCCTTTCCCTGTATCTCATCTCTCTTAACTTTAGTACCATCTTTGTTGCCCTCCTCTTGAACTTCTCTATCAGCTTACTGTGCTTCTTTAGATATAATGACCACACTTAAGCATAATCTCGTTTTGGCCTTATGGGCAGCTTGCTCAATTTTTCCTTATCCATATATATGAAAGCTATTGTAGTATTTGCCAGAAGACAGTTTGTCTCCTTAGCTATTCTCCTAATGTGAGACTCTCATGACAGGTTAGAGATGATATCGACTCCCAAGTCCTTCTTGCACAGAGTCATGAATCTTATTTCCTGCTAGATACTGAGTCCCTTCAATCTGTCCCATCCTCATGACTTTATATTTGTTCAGACTGAATTTCATCAACCATGTATCAGACCAACTTTTGAGTCTGTCTAGGTTCTTCTGTAAGTTAATGCAATTCTCCTCACTTTTCATGTCCCTCATGACCTTTGTATCATCTGCAAAAATATTCTGGCAAGTATTTTACACAAATCAAAGTACTGCTCCCAGGGCAGAACCCTGCAACACTCCACTAGTCACCTACACCAATTTAGGGAAGGATCCTATGCATCCTTTATTCCATTTCAATACGATAATCTTCTAATCATCAGTTTCCCTCTTATTCCTCCCTGGCGATCCAGCTTCATAATCAGCCTCCACATGCAGTAGTGACAAATGCTTTCTGGCAGTCAAAATACAAACCTATCCAGCCTTCCCCTTACTCTAAAACATAGCATACTCTCTCACAGGTGTGTTACCCATGATCTTTCCCTACATAATGCTATCTCTCTGATAATTTCCCTTCTGTAGAAAGTCTCCATTTGCTTTCTAATTATCTTTTCCAAAACCATACAAACCACAGTCATCAGTGAAATCAGTCTGGTTCTGTGCCTGTTCCCAGTCCCTATTCTCAGAGACAGGTATGGCATTTCTTCTTTTCCATTTCCTTGGCACTTTGCCTCTCTCCAGTGAAATAATAGGTCAAGACCACATCAAGACCATGTCATGTATCATAAACTTGGCCATTATTCACTGTGGCAATAGTACCTGTTTATCCACAGCCTAATATGCCTCTAGCATTCACCTGCTGGGAGTCTTGCATCAATATAACAACACAGCAACTGGAAGTCATCGTGTATCAGAAAATTTGAACATAATTTACACAGTGAAATACAAAATAAAAGTTTATAACAGTTTTCTCTGTTATATAATACAAGTGAAATACCTATTCAGGAAAACCACACGTCAAAATGAGATTGGAAGACATCTATATCCCTTTGCAGAATAGATGCAGCAGTACTTCTAATGTTATACTGAAATGTACCTGTGCATCAATAATTTCAGTATCACACGAACTCCCAAAAATTTAAACGTTGCAAGTGGTATCAGGCAGATGGCAGTACTGACTGCCAACCACCCCACAAGCACTCATTATACATGACCTATGGCAGCTCACCACAATAAGGTTATCATGTTTTTACTCTAAATCTTAGTGCCCAGGGAAGGCTAGGTGAAAATTTCTTGCATCCTATAGATTTCTAAAGGTTTCACCTACTTTTACGATAATGAAACCCACATTTCCCAAATCTTCACAGTTCTCCCCTTTCACATTTACCATTGCAGGGCAAACATTTATGCTCCAAATAATGCAACACCAGTCAAATTCACTTCTACTTACTAAAGGGAGTAAAATGACAGGCCTCTTCTAAACCCATGTTGTTTCTGTGGTGTTCTTTATATGGAGCTTTTAGCATGCACTGAAATCTGAAAGCTATCTTACAATATTCTTATCTAATTTTCTTTGTTCAACCATCTTTTTTTTCCACATTCTAGTCAACTCCCATGCAGTGATTTAAAAGTCAAGAATGAGTAGAAAATTTCAAGTATCTATTCTAATTACTTTATCATACAATTCATATTAAGAACACAGAGGAAAGATTCACTGATATAATTTACAATCTTACCTAATATCTGTCCTAACTTAACACACATAAGCAATACGTTTCTTGTTATATGTTAAACATGAAGTCACCAGTAACGACAAGTGGTTCTGTCATGACATCCCACAAGACTTCATCCTACTGACCTATTTTTTCACTGTGCTAATTACAGGCACAACAGGTGCATACATCCTCAATAGTATCTTCCAACCTGTGAAGAACTTCTAATAAGATCTTTGATACAACAAATCAACTCGAGTAATATAATTAAATGATAAAGGAGTTAGGACTTAAGATAAGTACCTAGATTATAGAAACAATCACACTTCCAACGTGCCGGAGCAGAAGACGAATATTTTCCCCGGAAGATGTTTAAATACTGTACTAACATCATGCGGAAGGGCACGGGAGAAAAGTGTGATGGATGATCATGTAGGGCGAGGGATAGAGAGGCTGTCCCCATAGCTTGTCTCTCTACCATAGCTGCCAAGGTCCCACTTCCTCTCCCCAACACCGCCCTCAAAAAAATACTCCTGGCGATTCATTACTATTACGTGGTATCAACGTCATCCACAGACATGGCCCTGCATACCGGCGTTAATTTACGGTGTTCATGAGCCACAAACCCGAGTTCTCCCCCTGAAAATTTTACACAACAAACCCGAGAGGTAGAATGTCAACAATTCATCCCCCGAGTCTGTTTAACGTTCACATTGATAACAATACCGTCAGCTGCTCTAGCACTCAACAACACCCCTCCAACCATACCTCACATTACAGCAAGAACAGCATGCTTTCCATATATCACCTTTATATAATGTATTTGAGCCAAGCCGACGCGTTTTCAGTCTTCAAATACGGAATCCGCGGTCAGCCCAGGGACCTCCAGCCGCCATATTCCTCCACTGAATTGAAATCCAGCGATTGTAACGGCCCGCACGAGCATCCACCACCGCCAAGTTCAAACTGCCCCAACCTGTTCACTTTCCCTCTAGTTCCCCTAAATACTGTTTTGTACACACTACCATACCATCCAGAAAATATGGTTCTCAGTTTCATTTAACATTTGGCGTAAGGCGAGCGGCGGAACAGACTCTCGTTTGAGATATTTATATGTAAACTCCGACACAAACAACTAGGACACTTAAAGCAAACCTTGCACGTGGCAGCATGAGAAAAATGGGGTATGGTTGCTTCCTTCACACTATAGACGCAGTCACACAAGATATCTGGTTAGAACTGATGCATCATTTTCAGTTGAGGAGAACCTACCAGATGTCGCCAGGAAACAACGAATGATATGTCAGTATAATACTTACATAACTATCTATTGCAGGCATAAACAAAACATTTTGTGGAAGTTAAAAACATCGGGTTTTAAATGTCTAGTAATCACATTTAAACCCCGAGTCAACTTTTAACTTACCATTAACTGACGAAAACGGTGCTGAGATACGTCCCAGCCGAGGCCGTCAGCATTAGGCTTTGTGCATTCAGGCATCATCATTGAGGACAGTGTCTTACCTCAAGCAAAGTCGCCATTTTTTTTCTTTCTCTCTCTCTCTTCGTTGAATATTGATACTTTTCTTACATATACGGCATTAACTAGAAGTCTAAATACTATCAAATTTTTTATATAAATGTGTATGATTTTACAATAAAACTTGTTTGACAGTATCTTAGATCAATAACAAACCCTTAGAAATTAATCTATTTGTGATTGTACTGGACAATAATAGTGTTTACATTTAAATAAATGATGATTATAAACTTGTAATGGTCATAGTTGTCTCCAGAGCCTTGGCGACTATAAAGTAGTATGGTGGAGCGTTTAGGAGTCCTCTCACGTTGTACACACCTGCTTAACACCGGCCAATTCCCATGTGGTTTCATCCCTGCTCACCACAGCACATCTTATATCCTCCCACTTGTGCAGAATTCCTGCACCTGACATGTTTAGTACAATGGCTCACTAACCTGCATTCTTATGTACCTTGTGACCCATCTCAAACATCGCTAATCTTCCCGCTGGAAAAGAATTAGAATTATGCATTAATTTACAATCAACAATAAGATGACACCTTCCCCATTTGATCTCGAGACATTGTAGATACAGTTATGTGTAGCTATTTTTCCTTACTTCTCCCAATATATATATATATATATATATATATATATATATATATATATATATATATATATATATATATATATATATATATATATATTCGCTGTTTCCAGCGTCAGCGGGGTAGCGCCAGGAAAAATACGAAGAATGGCCCATCCACTCATATACACATATACATACATAAACGCCCGTACACACACACACACAATATATATATATATATATATATATATATATATATATATATATATATATATATATATATATATATATATATTGGAAAGGATAACAATTTTGCGTGTGATCAAGATATTCCTATGAGTCCACGGGGAAAATGACAGGAATATACGCACAAAATTGTGATCCTTTCCATTATATATATATATATATATATATATATATATATATATATATATATATATATATATATAGATTGATTGATAGATAGATAGATAGATAGATATAGATATATTTCCTAGGGGTCGGGGTAGCTCTGAAAATGGATTAAGGGAAGCATGAATATGTATGTACATGTGTATATATATGTATGTCTGTGCATGTAGGTATATTTGTATATGTTAATATGTACATGTATGTGTATGTGCGTGTATGTATAAGTGGATAGGTCTTTCTGTCTTCGTGTTTCCTGGCGCTATCTCGCTGACGCGGGAAATGGCGATCAATCTCTCTCATATATATATATATATATATATATATATATATATATATATATATATATATATATATATATATATATATATATATTTCTTTTCTTTTAAACTATTCGCCATTTCCCGCGTTAGCGAGGTAGCGTTAAGAACAGAGGACTGGGCCTTTGTGGGATATCCTCACCTAGCCCCCCTCTGTTCCTCCTTTTGGAAAATTAAAAAAAAACGAGAGGGGAGGATTTCCAGCCCCCCGCTCCCTCCCCTTTTAGTTGCCTTCTACGACACGCAGGGAATACGTGGGAAGTATTCTTAATCCCCTATCCCCAGGGATATATATATATATATATATATATATATATATATATATATATATATATATATATATATATTCATACTATTCGCCATTTAACGCGTTAGCGAGGTAGCGTTAAGAACAGAGGACTGAGCATTTGAGGGAGTATCCTTCTTGAGCCCCCTTCTTTGGGAAAATCAAGGATCTGTACAGATTCCTACACACTCTCAGGACCTAAACAATATATCGCGTTACCAAAATCTGCACAGTATATCCGGTATGCTGTCAGTAACTGAAAGAATATTCGATATTCTTAAAAAAAAAAAACTGCATTGATGTGCATGCTGCATGGCAACAACATATGCTACTACAAGCTACCATGACTTGTCAACCATATCTTGTATGCTTACAGGACGTGCATGTATTAATGCCACCGACCGTGATTTATACAACATACGCTTTATGCTTTCAGGCACAGCGTATCATACATCCGCCAAATACTATCAGCATATTCTGCATACTAAGACCTGAACAAGGTAATATTCATGCTGCCCTGATTCGTACAGCATATGCTATATGAAGCAGAATCTTTACAACATTTACATGCTATCATGACCTATACAGCATATGTATATTAGCTGGAACATGCACAACATATCCATACTGCCATAACCTGTACAGAATATGCTGCTTGTTGTCACACGTGGGAGGACTAGCTCAGCATACCTCGTACGTCAGGACCACGTCTGTAACTTACATCTAGCGAAAACATGTGTATGCAGCATATCTGTTGTTAGGGCGTCAGTATAATAATATGGACAAACAAGGTATTCGAAATATATAAGTGTATCGAATTACTCAAAAATATTTGGCTTGATTCTTGATGCATTGAGAACATACACAATTTGGATTTTTTTCAGATATATCCCGCAATGTTTGGTCTTTCTGAAATATTTGGCTTTGGGTGTAATTTGGTGCTTGCATCCTCCCCCTCCTCACACACACACACACACACACACACACACACAAAGTGAAAAGCTGGCTCAGTATGAGGTTGAACGGAAGTTCTGTCACAGAAAAAAATTAAAAGTGACATGAAGCGTGTAAATATTCCGCAG